>NC_054565.1:3412880-3612880 GCF_017654505.1 Polyodon spathula | reverse complement strand
TATTTTGCAGTCACCATAATGGACCATTATCGTATTGCACCTTGAATGAGGAGGACGGTGGTGCCCAATGAAGATTTAAAGATCTCAATGAGACATTTAACTACAGGCTACATTTATCTCAATATACAGCCACAAATGAATAAGCCACATAGAGAATTTTTACAGGGCAGTTGGGCGACATTGTAGAACAGTGACATACACAGTGCGGTACAGTCTATTTTACGTCACAATGTAGCAGCCTCCCAGCAGACTGTATAAACTAACAGATATAGAACACGAGGGAGCGAAAGCTGCCAAAGAGTCTTGCTTCCTGGTATTTATATCCAGCATTTCAGGGGAAATCCATGATTAGCTACAGCCGTGACCTGTGACCTTTCTGCACCCAGGGGCCATATATCAGCAATGCTCGCCAACTCTAAGCTGAAACAGCAAAACAGCAGTACTTAACTTAGTAGGAATAAAATACAGTAGGCTTACCATTTTGGAAGACTAATTAGAAATTCCTAGAGATGGGTTATGGAAAAAGATTGGAGATCACAAGGCTGTGTATACCAATATAATTTGCACCCAAAGAAACTGGGTATGTCTAGAGTCAGCACGTTAATTCCAGTAAATCAAACCCAACAAAAAGTCACTTTATAGCGCTCAAACGTTCCTATATGAAATAAGACATTACGGTATTTTACTTTAATAGTTTTTTTTTTTTCCATAGCAATCCATGATCATTGCTCTTGTACGTTCTACATCTCCATGAGAAGCTATTTCATGAATATTAGGTAAGATTTACTGGAATTATTTTGGTTGCACCACTTCATTTAAGAAAAGTTGCAGAACATTTTTCTCATTCCCATGCACACTGGTTAAAATGAAGACAAGAGGACTGATCTAATTTGGTACAGAACCAGCCACCTCTCACCGGACTGTAAGACAGCCGTACCCCATACCTCATTTTAGAGGAAGACAATAAATACTGAAAGCAGAAGCTGGAATCCCAATACAATCAGAGTTTATTTGCAAGGAGGATTTTTTTTTTTTTTTAAACATGGGGAAAACCAGCGTTTTCATAATTAACAATACAAATCAGTTTGAGGCACAGCTTGAAGCATGTCCAGAGAGGCTCCTGGTCTTTAAAAGGCAAACACAGAGGCCTTCGGGTTAGAATTATTATACAGCTAGGGGGATTGCAAACACTCCTGCTACCAGAAGTATGGTAAATGAAACGCTTCTCTTGAAACTGTAACTGAAATGAATGAATGAGAGACAGGGGATTATTAAATAATACCCGCCAGCAATCGCTTTCTGATTTATCCTCTTTTGGGTTTTGCCATATGCAGCGCCCTTGTATTTTGGCTAGTTTCTGGTTCCCAGCTCCTCTGTCCGGACATAGTCCTCTTCACAGAGGTTATAGTAGTAGGGTAGTCCACAATTAAACTAGTTTCCATTTACAAGATATTCTTGATGTAAGGTTATTACTCTGAACATGGCAACTAGGCGGTACTAAAAATCTAAGCAAAGATTTTTCCACAGGCCTTCACATCTTACACCTAGGTAATCCACTGCACTTATGTAATGACATCACATCAAGACTCTATATGCTTTTTACAGGCAGATAGCACAGAGAAGAAGTCACTGAGGTGAACCAATCATTTTGGTTTAAGATACTCTTAATCAAAGTGCTGACTTCATTTATTTCCAAAACCCAACTGGAATCCATGGCCAGGTCACCAGGACTGAAAGCCTAGACATTGACTTTCGATAGCATACATGGTGGTCTTTGTTAATGGAGAACGATGCAACACGGATGGGAGTCTGTCACTTGAACAGTTGAGTTTACAGGGAAAATATCATCAGCTTTAGAACTGGTGTCCGACTGTGACTTTCCACAGACGTCTTGGGAGAGGAATCCAAGGATGAAGACACTGCAGTTGAACCTCTTTATGAAGGAGAAAAAAACCCAGTGTGCTAGCTCCTTAAGGGTCCATGCAGAAAGGACAAAAAGATCTGGAGAACACAGATTTGCATTGGCGTTCTTTAAATTGTTATGGCACAGTGTTGTGTGAAATATCCTCCTGCAATGCCCAAAGGTATCCACCCAGACTGTTAAATAAAATTAATTTTAAAATAAACACTCAGAGTTCAGGGAGTTCGCACTGCGAACACTCCATTCGGTGGCCCTTGTGGGTCTGCGCACTGTGCAAAACAACTGCCAAAGAGGACCAGGAGATGGAAGAGGGTTTCTTGTAGTTTGTTAGGTTTGTAGATACAAGGGTTTTGACAGTGGCATCCCCATCAGCAGAATACAAGATTGCAAGGAATCACATCAGCTACACAATGCTGAGAATGAGGAGTCCCAGAAACAGGAAAGCCAGAGTGTGGGAATCCATGGTGGTGCATGCATGTTGTGCAATGACCTCCACTTGAACTCAGATTGCTAAGAGTTTACAGTACATTAATTCAGAAAGACCTCTGACCACAAGGCTACACTTTAATCACAGATCATCTCAGACCCTGGCAGAACCATTTCCTCGATTTCAAGGGATGCACTTTCAGAATGTGGTTTTCTTTACCGAGTGTTAAGAAGCCATTTACTGTGCTTCAATAAGCAAAGCAAAATGCTGTGGAAAAGGACAGCAGGGAGCGAATTACAGAAGACGCAAGCTTGACAAAATGTACGTGCTCATGGCAACATCACATCAGATTTTCAAATACTGGATTTGAAAGCAAAAGTGTATTAACCTTTATACTTCAACCAGATAGTAAAACCAATAGTATATCAGGATTCCCCAAAGATGTTGCTTAAGACATTTGTACATCAGAATAATGCCTACATTTAACTTCTAAATATCTAATTTGTTTTGTAACGCTGCAGGCGGTTCCATCCCGACCATCCACCATTCCTCTAGTGTGAGACAGGAGTTGGAAAGCATCAGTTTTCCATGCAACAGTGGGGTGGAGATAGTTTGACTGGTTATTAAATTGACACTAATTGCTTGATTAGCATTAACACTGGCAAACTGTCAAATATGTTTTAGTTAAAATCATTTTTAGTTATTCCAGTTTATTTGTTTAAAATAACTTCAGTATTGTATTTTGTTTTATCAGGTGCTAAGCCTTCTGGAACACCAACCCTTTCTATCTGCAACTGATCCAATTTTCCACCAACCAGAACTATGCTAAGAATGTGGAACTCTGCATTAGCAATCTTCAGCACACACTGACTGGGGATTCTGAGATTCTACTGTGGCTATTGTTCAAGCATTGCCAGTGAAGCAAGTGTATAATGTTGCTCTACAGTTCACAAAGCCAAGACTCTTTAACTCTCCACAAAGGAAGACACGTTATATATTGCACGAATACATTAACAACAATGCACTTGAAATGGTCTTATTCGAATGCAATAATGCATTTAGAATGCTATACCTTTTAATAAATCCACTGTGATAAATAAGTACTAATATACATATGGAGAATAATTCAGATGCAGAAACATTACTATTCACTTTAAATGGTTGGTCTTTTTAATATGCATTACATAGCAATGCTTATAACAACACATCTCTTTGCAAAAAGGTTCTATTTTGTTTGTTTTCTATTTTATAACAGTGAGTGTTTTTATGCTAGCTATACATTACACTTACTGGTGTTTAAACTGTGCATTCCTGTACTCCAGCGTTTCGAGTTCCAGTATCAGGCATGCCAGTGCATTTTATTACAGGAAAGTCCTTCGTCTATTGTAGTACATCTATATAAAAGTCTTTCTTTAGTTCCAGAACACAAAGAGACTTCTGAAACGTTGCAATCATTCAAACAATTACAAGAAATAAAACATAAAAATTCATTAAAAAAAAAAAAGTAATTCGCTCCCTGCGTTTGGTCAATTCCGACTCCCACATTTGCACTTCAGTCACAAGTCAGGAACCTCTGCCTTTAATTACAAAAGAGCCCTATTTTGAGGCAATTGCAGAGGTACACTTTCTATGAGGAATACAATTATAACGGTACATGACAAGCCACCCTAGTCATACTCCTTATGCCAACCTGTGCCGATAGCAGGATTATGAATGAGATTTTCAATAACGCATTATTTAGGCAGCACAATGTTTAAATGAATGTATTCCAAAATAACAGCCCAAACTGTGTGAATCAGAAACAGGTGCCTTATTGCCAGTTGTGACTGTAATGAATCCTATTGTAAAGCTTCTCCTGAGTGATGGATATGCAAAGGTCTCCCTCGTCAAGAAAATAACAAATACACACACATTTTATATATATTGATAGATACACACACACAGTATAGATATACAATACATATGTATGCAGGTTGTATGTATCCATCAGCTGGTAAAACTACATCCATGGAGAACAGTTCCTAGAAAAATATACAATTGCCATTTCCTGTGGAATGGGCAAAAACAAACTTGACAACAGTATCTCTGGAGTATTTTCTTTCAGAAAGGTGAGAGGTGCTACTCAAAAGGACTAAAGGAGATGTCTTCCCAAGGTCACCCAGAATAGGGGAAAACCCTGAAATGAAAACAAAACATAGATAAAACAAACAAGTATATGCTGGTAACAAGAAGCAGCCGATTTATTACACCATTCAATAGTTGAGCTCTAGATCATTAGAATGCAGGCTTGGTTTACAGTCCCAATCTATTTATACTCCCCTCCAGTGAAATTAAGCTACTACTACAACTCCAGTAATAAAATAACTAGAAATAAATGTAAACCTACTACTGTTTGGGATCCATTCCGAAAACCCTCCTAAGTTTTAGGAGTATATTTCTTAATTTCTATCTACACCATAAGAGGCGTTGGAGGTCTTGAAAGCTAGCCTTGGTAAATGACAGTTAATCTTAGATAATATTATTAACTCTTAACTAATCTGAACAGTGTTGGCCACCCTTGAAATTCTGTATGAATCTGGAGGATTCCTCCAAGGAGGATAAATTGAACCCGTTAGTAAATCCAATGAGAATATTTGCGAGATTAGTTATGACAGGTTAACCACTTTTATGGCAGCAGTATTTAGATTCTCCAGTGTTTAATCATTAAAAGCAGTTCAGCAGTTGGAATTGTTCCTTACCGGTGAACAGGGCCAGCTGGTTTAGTTGTCAGCTTGCCGGTGGTTCCAGGTTCGTCCCGTGGAGCCCCTCCCCTCGGACTGGCTGCTCGGGGGCCGGCTGGATATCCCCCCTGGGCTCGGACACAGCTCATGATTGGACGACTGCCTCTTGCTCACAGATCCCAGGTCGGACGGAGACTGCCTTCTTCGGGAGGTGGCCGATAGGTCTGTGCTGTCCTCTCTTGCCTGCAACCAGGGAATCACACTTCACATAATGGCTAAAAACAGCAGCCTGTAGTGCACAGCTCCTTCTTATACAGCATAGCTTTCAAATAATGGCTGCAGGGAGCTACCTGGAGAGCTGGGATAGAATCTAGTTAAGAGACTATTGAAATGAGTTTGGTCTAAATTTAGCCACCTATATCACATCACAAACAACTGCACCATTTAGTCTCATGTAGAGGGAGGCCCATGACTGAATGGCAGACAGGTTGTTCAGGTCAGGTGTACTAACAGCTCTGATGGATACTACTGTTTCCTATACTTTAAAACAATTCACAGCTAGCTCATAGACCCTGATTAGCATTATTCTTTGACTAACTAACATTACTTTAGTGAGGTAGTCCTACTTCTAAATAGGGTCTGTAAAACTAGCTGTAAAAGTTACAGTTAAATAGAATGGAAATTAAAAAAAAAAAAAAATGAAATAAGTTTCAAGCCAACCAATTAGAAACTATATGATGACTATTGTAGAGACACAGATGCAAATTTCACATCACTTATTTCTGTACCCCCTTTTTAAAATCTGTTACACTGTATTCAGGTTGGTGTAGTATATGACGAGTTTCCATACAAGGCGCACTTCAGTGTGAATCACACACATCTAAATAAGCACTGTAAATAGCATAGAAGGATGTTTATTCTGTCCTTAAGCTTCAGTAAACAGCTGCACGATGAGGACTACAAAACACATTTAACAGGTTTACACTTGTGCAATACACTCACAAACTAGAAACCTGCATATGCAAACACACATGAATGCTACTGCAACAAAATGCAGGCACTCATACTCCAATAACACAAGGATCTAGAAGATGGACATTTTACCTACAAGTCATGAAATGTGTACTACAAATGTTGCTTCACATTTAATAGAGTATATCTGCAGGAATGAACCAGCCTTCAGCCACATTCTTATTTTTTTACCAGGTGTATCGACTCCTGCTGTATGTAACACACTTGTGCAATCCTGCTAGTTTTAAATGCGAGCCCCACCTTTAAACAAGTCTTCAGGGTGTTTATTGTTTTGAGAAGTGATAAATAGTAAAAAAATACCTTTAAAACTATAGCAATTGCACAAGTGAGCCTACAAAAGGTAACACATGTAGTTCCATTACATGGGAAAATCAACTTCCATTATAAAAATATAAACTTTTTGGCCATCACTTGGAGGCAAAAGTCCCCATCTACAGACCCTTGTCGTTGGGCATGACTATCCAGCAACCTGGAAGGCAGTCAGTTTTTATCACAGCTGCAGTAAAACCCCTGCTCTTATTCGCTGCTGTTCTCAGCTGTTAGAATGCTTGTCCAGCATTCAGGAGCGGCAGAGCTGCTGTATTTGAACTTGGCCCTCTGTCCATTAAGGCTGTTCCATTTCAAAAGGCTGCTAAATCCGGTTTGTGTTGATTTTTATACGACCGCAGGTGCATTCCTGTGTTGGCAACCACAAAGCCAAAAAGTTGTCTTGTTTATAGTTCAATAAAGCAAGCATTCACGTTGCACAGGATGTGTAACGAATGTACTGTGGACTAGAATAGCAGTGAAAGGAGTGGGGAAACATTCACAGTGAAAACAACAATCACTTTTCACATGCTCAACTGACCACACACAGAACTCGGTGGCACATTTCAAATAGGTTGTGTTGAGATCCCAGGATCAATTCTGAGGATTTCATGTTGGTTTTGTCAAGATCATAAGATTAATGTTTTTAAATGCGAAATCCTGAGACACAGTCCTTAATGCGCTGTACATATGGATCATGTATGTGTTAATGTGCACAGAACTCTGCTTCAGCTAGATAAGCCACAGCATATGTGTGTACAACCCAAGCAACTTTGCCAGCCCTCTACACACTTTTTTCAATTTTTCTTTTTTATGACAATCAAGAAAAATAAATCAATAAAATATTAGTAGGGGTGTTTTTGCAGGGAAGCAAACTCGAGTCAGAAGCAGTGGAGACTTCACACAGCAGAACTACAGCTTAGGATGGCTGCTGTACGCCCCTGTAAAAGTGTCTGGCTGGTTATTATTACAGAGCTCCCTGGATCACCACTGTGCAAAGCTGTGCTGCTGAGTTACCAGACAGTGTCTGAAAGCTCTTGGCTGCATTTCCACTGTGGCCTGCTGGCCCTCCAGTTGAGGGGGGAGCTACAAGTAGTGAGAAATGATAAGCTTGCTTGACACTATAGGTCTACATCGCTTACTAGGCAGGGCATTGTCACACATGGTCCACTGAACTTTAGAAAAAAAACACAAATTACAAAATTAATATTCAGATATTCAGCTGTGGTCAAAAGTTCTGCATCACCCTTTAGAATTAACTAATTTTGCTTCATAGTCAAATGTGTTGAATAATGTTACGTTAACGCATGAAATTACTAAGTATTTAAGAGGATATATTTGCTTTATAACCCGGGCCTGAAAATATTTTAAAAAAATCGAAAAATGTGACATATCAAAATCTAACATGAAATACTGTATTATTATTACGGCTTCCGGTAGACTTTTGCGAGATCATTTTGTTCAATTATGTTCATATAGTCTCAATCCTAGAATTCTTGGTGATGCAAAACTTTTGGCCATAGCTGTACATTAGAGTATTAAATAATATCCAAGTGGCTTTTAGGCAACAGTAGTAAACGAAATAGCAATCCTCGACTCCAGTTAGATATATTAACAACATTGTACTATTCTTCCACATGCAGGAACAGCTAGATTAAAGTGGACTTCATAGGTTGGTACATTACCACATATGTACCTTATGCTCTGTGTGTGTTGTTAAGGTAACTCCAGGTATTTAAAAACAACTAGGAGTGTTTTACAAGCTAAAGTGAGATGCTGCAGTGAGTTTCCACGGAGGGTAGCGGTCGAGGCAGCATTGTTAACAGAGTCACTGCCAAGCGGAAGGCTTGGTAATTTAGGAGTGGACACAGGGGAGCTGGCAGCCACTTAGAGCGTTACACTTAAAAAACAGAAAAGGAGACTCGGTTTAATATGCAACGCAAAACCGAGACGCTTCATAACCTGCGGCTGAAAATCTGCTGAAGACCTAACACTGTAATTCTTTCAGTCTGGTTGTCTGAACTTTGATTCCCTAACAAGGTCAAGTAACTCTGTTCCCACGTTTCTTTACAGACAGATGAGCAGCTCAACAGTGACTGATACTGAAGAGTAAACATGTAGACGTTTCTAGCGGAGATATCTTCCTAGACCCCCAGTGAGTGTTGAGAGTAAACAGCAATTCCCCTACCCTTTGTTAGCCTACTAATCCCACTGTGCCGGTACATTTTTCATTACCAATGCGGTACATTTTCTGCACTTTGAACAGACAATAAGGAAAAAGCCCCTTACTGTTTTCACATTCTCCACGGTTGCCTACAACTAATCAAATGAAACACTGTAACAAATTAGCGGGCTTGCTGGTCTGGAAATACTGTTAAATTAAAAGCTGCTAATCAAAAAAAAAAAAAGTTGGCTGGCTGGCTTCATTAGAGGAATCAGATTGCCTGTGCTGTGAATGGGAGAAATGTCCATGGTCCCTAGGTAGACATGATAACCAGCTTGCATTTCACGCGTGGCTTTTGTATTCACTAAAGCATTGTAAAAGAACCTAAAATGAAGTCATTCAACAGAGCTTTCTTTAACCTACAGTACCAGATGTGAGCCCTACATAGTGTAATGAAAATGGAAGTGACGAGAGCAGGGATATCCAACCTGCTATTACAACAAATGACAGCAAACTATCTCTATTACTATCAGTAGACATTTGGTTTTTAACACAGAGCTGCATTTCAATACATGACATGCAATTAACAGGTCATCAAATATAGGGGACAGAAAGGGGGATATGAATTGAGACACTCTCTCCCTCCTCCACATATCTGCTGCCATGATCACACTATTCCAGGGTCACTTAAAAGAATGATAATTGCATTTTAATATTAAGAATATACTGGCTTGGAAAGACCATGCCACTGTAATACAATTCCCTATTAGTCTGCTGTATTCCCACGTGACGATGTGGAACTAGCTGCCTGCGGGTCACAGCGACTCACTGCCCATCCATGTCATGTGTCACTGAAGACACATCCTCCTGTTGGAGACAAACTCATATTTTACAACCGCAGTAAGTGGTCTTGGCTACTAGCCACACCAGCCTCTGTTCAGCTATAATTGTTTTAATGCAGAAACGGAGCTGCTGGCAAAGAACCCAAAAATCAGAATGCGTGTTAACTAGAATGAAGCAGGAAATGAAAGAGAACGAAAAGCACACCACGCTTAAATGTCAACCCCTCTGGACCAATTGTGGCACAGTCTCTCAATGTTTGACCCCTTTAAGAGAGTCACAAAATGGTAATAAATATAAATTACACCAGAATACTACAATAAAAGATAGAAATAAAACTGCAGTGAGTTTCTCGCATGCAACATCATTGAAATGGAAACACCAATGGCAATTATCAGTGTACAGAATGACTGGTTAGGCTAGCTCAACTGGTTCAAAATGCTTGTAGAAGGCTTGGTGTATCAGAAAGAAAACTGACTAAATTGCTTCATTTTTTTCGTGCTGTGCAAAAAAAAAAAAAATATATCAATGCATTACAAATGTCCATGCTTTGAATCTATAATAACTTTTAGTTTCATGAATGCCAGGTATGGATTTCACCTCGCAGCTCGTAATTCACAGCGCGTTTCTCTCTTTCACATCTAGACTCCGCTATATTTAATTTAATCCTAGAACACAAATGCCACATCTGCAATGCAGTAACCCTCCATCTTCGCCTTCACAAATCTAATGTTGCACTGTATATTGTCATCAATTTTACATCGCTGGCAAAAGTGCAGAGGCTTTAAAATAGCGTTAGTGTTGAGTGTATAACCAGGAAAGCTGGAAACCACACACCCTGTTCTCACTGAATCTTGTTCTTTGGGTATTTAGTTCTTTATTCCTGCAGGAAGAGAGGCCAGACACCCAGTAGGAGTCAGAAACATAATAGAAACTGCCTGTGTCTGACTCTTCTCAGTGGCATGGAAAAAGCTCAGTCCCAGCTAGACTTTTTATTCCTCACATAGCAAAGGCCATTGAGGTCCTCACTACCTGGATGCCGAGGGAGAGCCTCATAGAGTCCCCATGTGTAGTGCAATGCACATGACGAACATGAGACACTTCTATTCCAACTGGGGGAAAGGGTTTTTTTTTTGTTGCTGGTGTGTAGGCTGGAAGCGAAACTCTTGTTTCTTGTATCTTAAATTCCCTCTACTTTGAAGAGAAGGCCTGTTGTGGTAGCAGATTTTCACATCCCTTGTGTTTTTTTTTTTTTTTTTTTTTAACTACCTCACTTTAGAAATTCACCATTTAAGAGTCTTTTTCTGAAGCAGGAGATTAGTGGTTGAAAAGGGACATTGGTAAGCAAGCCTGTTAAATAATAATCCATACAGAAACATCTATACAGAACAACAGAATATTAAACATTTAAGAAATTATATATTAGAAACACTTATATGTTATAAAAGAGCATTTTACTTCAATGTCATTTGATGCTAACCCTTTATCTTAACAGACATTAAGATATAAATAAGTTTGTTTGCATTCAAGTTTAATTTTGTAACTAAATAACTGTTGCCAATATTGTAAGCCACTGGCTGACTACCAAGGGAAGATATGACCAAAACAGAAACAGAAAACAAAATAAGAAGTGCTGGGTTCTATTGGTGGATCATGCCCATTCTTAGGAGAGTTTCCATGTAAATTGCACCAAAACAGAATTGTGCAACAGGTCTTATCTTAAGGTAGAGATTATATGTTTTCACTTTAGCTATGATGTGGGTTGGTGGCTCACGGGTACTTTACCTTCACTAAAAATGAGTTCTGGCCTAACATTGTTGCATGTGAACATAGAGCACACCATTACAGATTATTAGCACATACTTCTTCAATGTAATGATCAGCTTAACTGGCTGAGTATGGCTGTTTTTTTTTTTAGGATACTTGACTTCATTTATGTTTTTGGATACTCTTAAAGACATTACTGCCCAATACAATAAATGTAATCGAGCAGGGAAAACGTCATGGAATCACTTGGTCTGGGAAACATCTGCTTTACTTAAATTGTATGTCTGTAGGCGAGAAACTGAACTGTTGTGTGTTAAACTGAAACGAATGAACGGCAGCGTGAGTTACATCTCAAGGGACTGAACCTAGAGAGTGAAAATTGAGTAAATGAATACAATAAATCAATATATTTACCTGGGCTCTGTAAGGCTTTATTATCTCAAATTATGAAACCATTTAAGGGTCAGATTTCTTCTTAATTAAGGACAGTGATTTTGAAAGTCATTCTAAAAGTTTCCATCATACAAGCTAGGAGGACACCACATTCACATGTCAATTCTACAGGGGCACACATTACCAATGAATAAGCCCTACACCACGTCTCCTCCGACACAGGCACAGGCTTAGACAAGAAGGCCAAACAACTCGACCCGAGGTCACACAGTGGGCAAGTGACCGAGCTGGGACTCAAACCCAGGGCTCTCCTGGCTCCTCTATCTCCAATCACAGCCACTACAGTACATGTAACTGCAGACTTGGCAGGCAGTGTGGTCTAGTGGAGGGCATAGTGCCAAGAGATCCTGGCAAATCCCAGCTGAACCAGACTCCTCATGCATCCCTTGGGGTCAGGCCGTTTAGCTCCTTGGGAACCAACACAAGGCGATTGAGTGTGTTGCTGTTGATCCCGGGCCAGCACTCAGGTATACACATAAAACGGTGACATCATTGCTTTGCTACAGTTATGAGTCTTTAGTATGATAAATATAAAAATGATTGGCTGCTGAGGATCCTTCATCCAATCAAAAGTGCCAGCCTTGTCTGCTGTATGCCACAAACAAACCCTGTATTGTATTTTGTTTCTGCTATGCTGAATTCTCAATATCGTTATGGTTGACATTAGTATCTTGAAGAAAACATTTTCGGCACATCACCAACTGAAAACAGGCTTAGGTCGGCCAGGATGTTCTCTGCTCACTGCATATCAGAGACCCCTGTGGTCTGGCCGAGCGCCTGTGGGCTTGCCTGTAAGCTGCCCAGAGCTGCGTTGTCCTCCGACGCTGTAGCTCTGGGTTGGCTGCATGGTGAGTCTGCAGCATGTAAAGAAGCGGGCGGCTGACGGCACACGCTTCGGAGGACAGCGTGTGTTCATCTTCGCTGCTCCCGAGTCAGCACAGGGGTGGTAGTGGTGAGCTGAGCCTAAATACAAATTAGACGTTTCAAATTAGGAGGAAAAAAAAAATAAAAATGTAAAACTAATTGTCGACTACTAAATTAAAAAATAATCATTCTTTCAGCATTATGGAAGGTGCCAAACCTCCACCGATCAAACCTGGAACCCAATCCCATTTATTCTGCTGTAGTGTGTGTGTGTGTGTGTGTGTGTGTGTGTGAGGTTGCATTCTTACCCTTTCCCCAGTGCTATGTGAAATGCTGACTCCTAGGTTTCACACAGGAGCCTCAAACCCCAGGATCACCCCCCCAGTTAGTTACACAGGTCTTATAAAACACAAAAATAAGCCATGTTGTGACTGAAGTCTATGAGGTGGAATTTTCCCAACAATAAGGCAACATATAAAATAATTCACTACCAAGAATGCATAGAGTTCCAGTATCTTTCCTGCACTGCAAGAGCAGTCTGCAGTTTTTAGAGGTAACCCACAAATGCACCAAAAAAAATAAATAATACATTTAAGGTGGTTTTGGATTTGTTGCATAATTCTGGTTTTGATAGCACTTCTGAAATATGAAATATGAAATCCTTACTCCGTCAGCTTTTCAATAATACAATATCTCACAATACAGCCTAGATAATATAATTACATAGCACCTTTCATAGTGGACCACCATCACAAAGCACTTTACAAGATACAAGACCCAGGTGTGTGAACTATGCATAATCTGCAGAGTCACTTACAACAACGTCTCACCCGAAAGACGGAGCACAAGGAGATTAAGAGACTTGTTCGGGGTCACACAATGAGCCGGTGGCTGAGCTGGGATTTGAACCGGGGACTTCGCGGTTACAAAACTGTTTCTTTAACCACTGGACCACACAGCTTCCTATACCTACAAAACAGCATGTTACATTTAAAATAGTAATCTTAAAGTTATTTGATTAGAAAAAGGACGATGTTTGTTTTGGAAACGCGTTAAGTTGATTCAGCATGATTTCATTTGTAACACTGCAAGGGTAATGAATTAATATCGAGTTCCTCCAAACCTAACATTTATTCAGTATGTACAGAGATAGAGTTCTTGATATGGATACCTGTTGAATGTATCATTGATTAATTGTTCATTCTTTCAAATTTATATTGCTTTCTTTGTGAGTCTGATTCTGCAATACAGAAATGTCCTGAATGTCTTAAACCAAAGCCAAGTACCGGAAAATACAGTACTGCCTGTAGTGCAGGGTCATGGGATTTTCAAAAATCACTAGAATAGGTGACTACTATTAAATTGTACAGTTAGCAGCTACCAGTTGGAGACAGATTAATAAATACATTTTCAATAAAACATTATAAGTATGACTTCCATTGTACATCATAGCAATTACTGGCTTGGCTAGCACGTTGTAGATTCTTCTTTGCATTTATTCAATTTTTGCTTACGCTGGTTTCTTGGAATCAGGTTTGTAAAAACTGCTGTTCCCAGCAAAGTATTTCACTATAGCTGCAAAACGTGAGCTTACTTTATATAGCTTAGTGAAACCCAGGAGTTGAGCAATTTAAAAAAAGTGGACTTGTTTCAATCATAAATGTGAAACCGGTGTAAAAATATTTTATTTTTTTTATGTGAAAGACAGAATTTCTACTGCAGTTAGAAGTAAACTCTTGTTTTTTAGTTTGGTAGTGTGTGCTTGCTTGGGCAGGAACTTCATTCATGAATTTCCACCCTGAGCACTTTGTCCATGATTCAGCACTAGTGATAACACAAAACATTACAGTGCTCTCTATAAGATAGGCAGTAACTACATACCAGTTTAAAACTGTGACAGTTATTGTAAAGTAACTGGGCTACTTCAGGTACTCAATTTTACCTACAATAGTAGCTACTGTGTTGTCTCATTAAATTCCCAGTTTTGACAGACATCCCAAAACCCTGTTTGTGACCTATATAAATGCCTGCTTTGAATTTTGAAGTAGGCCAGGGATTAGTTGTTGAACATTCTATGGTTGAATTGAGTTTTTTCCCCTAGTAACAGTTTTCTCTCAGAAATCTGCTGTTAGCAGCCATTAAAAGGTTGGCCGAGTCAGGACACAGCACAACAAGCAACTGCCTTCTTGCAGAAGTTTTTCCACATCCCTTTATTAAATTGGGTTCCCTGAAACTATTTTTTCATTTAGGTTAAGCAACTCAATCTAAGCATTTAACAGGAATATGAATCTAATTTAGGAGTTAAAAACAAAAACGCAACAAATGTAATAACAAAGCTTGCTTAAAGTCTAATTGTTTGAGCTTTCTAAATGAAATAAGGTCTTGTATTTAGTTTTATTATATATTTTTCTTAAAGTACATTGATATGTATTTGCTGTTTGCTTGGAACTATGGCAATGTGCTGCATCTTTCCCTGGGAACTCAATGGAAATGAGACCTCGGTCTGTCAGTAAGGAATTACTGTAAAAAACAATGTATGCTGTGTGCGGAATTTGATTTCCTGAGATTCTATACAGGGTTACAACTAGATTTCCCTCCTTGGACACCGGCATAGAACAGCAAATAAAAAGACACACTAAAAGCATTGTGTTTCCTTACTGTAGCTATTACCTTGGTCTGATTCGTGCTTTCCCTTACTGAGCTCTGTGAAATACAGGCCTTGGGTTAATGCTGACAAGCCAGCGAGTAAAACCAGATTCAGAGGAGACTGCCGGTAATGAACCAAGTGGCTGAACCTCCCAGCCTTTAGAGAATGTTAACAGCAGCCAGGCAAAGCACTCCGAATGTGTGCTACTGGGACCAGAGCCTTGCCTAGCTGAGAAACTTGGTAGTAAAGAACTGGCGACGGGGGGGGGGCTGCTGGGTAGGCTAGTGTGGGTACTGACTACATAGTCCTCCTACCTTTCCTTCACACCATTTTTACTACAATCACTGTAGTTTGTGTAAAGAATTCCCTTGTTTAGGTCACACTGCCACGAGGAAGTAGAGAAAAGTGCAGAGGGAGGCTGTTAACTTTTCCATATTTTGTAGCGAAATAAAAATAAATAAATAGATGTGACCCAAATATGAGACTCAGTATAATGTCCTCTCATGAGACAGGACTGCTAAAGCTGATCTTACATCATAAGACTCATGATTTATAACTAAATACATTCTGATGCTTGTAAAAACTTCTGGAGCAGCATTCAGACTTCCTGTAAATAACTGGGCAAGTCCTTGTCATCTTGTACCGCTATATCTATTCCACCTAAAACACAACTACATTGTTTAAAGTAGGCAACCATAGTGAGTATGCACTGAAAAAGCTGCACTGAAAGGCATAATTCCAAAGAACAATGAACTGCTGCTATTGGATAAAACTGGGTGTCATTCGATAGGTGATGTCATTAACTTACCGGTGATTTTGGGCGGTTCCTATAGGACAGCTCCTGTGCGGTTACTGGCTCATGGGCTTGGGCGTAACTCTTCCTCAGAAGGCTCTCTGTTTTGCTCCTTCGCACCGGTTCTGGCGGTTCCCAGGAACCCACAGTGCTGTTTATCCTCCGCATGTACAGCTCAGCAGGACTGGGCTTAGAGGTGTGGCTGGTCTCCTCCCCGTCCAGGACGGTGGTAGCCCGGTAAGCCCTCCACGTACTGCAGGAGTCAGAGTCCTCGTCGCCGGCATCACTCTTGGATTCCTTGCCCTCATCTACGGAGAACGCCCCTTGCTTTGTCCTCCAGGTGCTCCTTACAGTCACCTTCTTCACATCTAGAGAGCTCTCCTCCATGGTAGACTGGTGGCTCCTCCAGCTGCCACTGCTGCTGCTGCTGCTGCTCTCAAAGGACGTCTCATTATTGTTATTCTCCATCGGTTCCAGGGCCTTGATGGTGAATGAGCTCCTGGAGACCTGAGCTTCTATCTTATCCTCTGATGCAAGGAAATCCTCTGCCTCCTCTGAGGACTTTAGAGTGAATTCACTCTTGGGGATAGCGATCTCGTAGGGTATGGACAGAGTATTCGGTGTCTCCCTTGCAGTTATCACTATATTGCTGGTAGAGGTATGCCTTTCCTTTGGTGCATCGCTGCTATTGCTACTGCAGCAGCTGGACCGAGGAAGTGATGGCTCAGAGGGGTATATGGTAATGCTGCTAGACATCTTGCTCACTGACTTGGTGGAAGTTTTGGATTTGTTTTCTGAAATCAACGGCTCCACCCCAGTACCACTCATAACTTCCTTACAGTCGATCTCCACAATGGCTGGCTTGATGACTGCTTTGGATCTCAGCGCCTCCCTTGGGCTGCACACTCTACGGATCTCAATCCCTGTCGGGGTGTGCGTCGCTTCCGAAGACATGCCTTCAGTGGCCGTGGCTCTGGCTGTTTCTTCCTCAAAGGAACTTCGAGCGGATGATCCTTCTGAAACAGAGTTCTGCAGTCTGGCATAGCGAGTATACCTCGAGGACACAGATGACCTACCACTTAACGCAGTCACTTCAGGGGATGGTTCAGGCTCGCCTAGGGAGGACAAGTGTCTGGATCCTGTGGATTCGGTCTCAGAGGCCGAAGATGGGCTCTCAGACCCATTATCCTGCAGTGGTAAAGAAGACGAATGAGACCGGTAAGACAGGGCTGACCCGTTGGACTTGGAAACAGGGGCTGAGGCCAGTCTCTCCACTGGCTGATCCAGCGAATATGCCTTTGCATTCTGCTTTTCAGAGAGTAGTGCACTGGCAGATTTATTTGGCTTCTCCAAAAGTGCATCAGTGTTAACTGATTCAAGGTCGCTTCCAGGGTACAACCTCTCAGCCCGGTTTTTGCCATCACTCTCATTGGTTTTAGAAGATGTTTTCCAAGGCTTTTGGACATTCTGGACATTAGCAGCCGGGGGGTAGCGACTGAGAACCGAAGGCACCTCCCTTGTTTTCTTCACCTCATTCTGGGATATGCTTGTGGACATACAGCTGGAAATCACAACTTTTTCTTCTACTCCCCTTCCCCTTTCTTTGACTCCGGTATCAACCAGTGCTGTTGTGCCAGCTTTCCCAGCCCTTCTGCTCTTCAAACTAGGGCTAAGAGCCCTGCGGACAGATTGAGGACAGCTCTCCTCTGGTTGACTGTAGTCTCTGTTCCTTATCCTTTCCCTTCTCTGCTGAGGAGACAGTTCTCGGGTTTTGGAGACAGGCTGATCTGTTGCCCCGCTCCTGTACTTGGGCTTTTCTTGCCGGAAACCTCCCCGGACATTTATCTCCTCATTCTCTGCTTTGCCATTCTCAAGGATTTTAGCACCGCTGAGCAGCACCTTTAACTGTTCCATCTGATCGCTCAGGGCTTTGTTGTGGTTTTTCTCCATCTGGAATTTCTCCTGAAGCTCTCCGTTCTTGGCCTCGGAGTTCTTGAGTTCCTCCTCAACCAATTCAAGCTGCTTCAGGCGGTTTTTGAGTCTCTCAATCTCCTGGTTGAGATCCTTCACCTTGTTGTCCTCCTGGCCCTCACTACTGTTCTTTATGTTCTCAGATTTGTTTCGCAGACCCACGTCATCCGACAACTTCAAGTAGTCAAGACTCTTCTTCCTCATACCAACCTTGGTTGTCATGCCCGGGGAAAGATCATCTTCTATCCGGAGATCCCCAATCTCTGAGGAGCGATGGAGGAGATTGGATGCATTCCTGCTTTGGTCTGCCAAGTTGATCCTATTGTTTTGTTCCAGTTTCTGGGTCAGCTCCTGTATCAGCTGCTCGTCCCGCTTCTGCTTCTCCAGAAAGCTCTTCCTCTCATTGACGAAACTCAACGTAAACGACTTTAGCTTTTCCAGCTCGCCCACCAAGCTCTGCTCGGCCTTGTCCAGCCTGCTCTCGGAAGACTCAATCTCCTTCAGCCGTGCTTTAAACGTCTCCAGCTCCGAGGCAAGCTTCTTGGTCAGGTTCTTCTCCTCATTCAAGCTCAGACAGAGCTGGGTGCAATCTGATTTACTCTTGCTGAAGGCTTCTTCCAGTGTCTCCATTTCGGCCATCCGTCTCTGAAGCCGTTCAGTTTCAGTCTTCAGCTCTTTAGTCATATTTTCCTCTGCCCCCATCTTCTCATTGAAGAGCCTGCAGAGTTCCTCTGCCTTCCTGACTTCCTCATCCTTGCCCTCTATTTTCAGGACACGTTTCCGCATGGCGTCCACATCGTTTAGCAGACTGGAGTTGCTGCCTTCCACCTGGATGACCTTGTCCTGGAGGTCTAGAAGTTCATCTTCGGCTTTCTGCAGGTTCTTGGTAGCCTCCTCAAGCTCATCCAGACGGCGACCGAGGCTCTGCAATTTGTGCCGCAGGTGGCGGCTCGTAGTATCCTTATAGCTTGTAACGTCTGCCATGGCTGCTTTTACTTGACAGTCTTCCCAGACGGCCACATTTGCGTAGCAGTGCGTTGAGCACGTTTTTTGGGGGTTTATTTACAATAGGTTTTCTTGTTTCACCGCTGAGAAGTATTTTCTTTCTGAATTGTATCTTTGTTCTTTTATGTTGTTCCCTTTTTATCCTTTTTTTTTTAATACGGATATTTGATACACCAACCAAGGTAACAGGTCGTTATAATCCAGTCTCCTGTGTTGTTTTTTTTTTTTTTTAATCTGGCCTTTTCATCCTTAGGGTTCGCCGTCAAGATGAATATACAGACCTGAAAAGGAAAAAAAAAAAAACATTAAGAGATCTCACTACTTTTAGTGCTGTATCTTTAACAGTATCTTAAAATGGATGTTATTTTTTTCCATTTAACACTAACAGCACTGACCTTTGGATATCTAAATTTGGATAACTAAATATGCTGTAGGATAACAAATATACTGTACAATAATTAAAATATATTAACCTTGCTAGGCTATTGTGGTTGAACCTTGCACAATACATGGTCCACTTTACTGTGCTGTATTGTTCTTTTATTGTCCAGTGCAGGCAGGAACATCGCTGATATGATACTAGCAGTGAACAACCAATGAAGGAGACACCCTAAAATTGTCTTCAGTTACGTTAAAAGGTCAATAAAAATCACACCTGGTTGAAACACAATATACATTGCAATGCATATGCAAGGTTTGCAAACTGCACACTGCTCTCTGGTTTTAGCGAACATAAGCTCCTGTCAGAATGGGGGAAGGGGACTGCTCACTCACTCTTGCACACTGTTTCTGACTTTACTACTGTGGTCAGATTATTACAGTCGGCCAGGATTTAATGACCTCAAGCAATAATGATCATGTGGTTTAAGTGCAAAAGACAACCTCTAGAAACCACCTTCCCCGTGTCGCTTCGTCTCTCCCCACCCTTCCAACCCCTCCTCTGTTCATGGATTTCCTGTTTGACAAAGTGCTGACTACAGCACTTCTGAAATACAGTCTTCCAGCCTTTTACTCCCCAGCGCACAGACAGCTGCTTCCACTGCAGAAACGCATTTCTGTATGTCCTTGGTTATTACAATTTATACTTATTATACAGCGTTCAATCTCAGCATGGACAACCGTTCATTTATTGCACAGAAACTGCACAGCTATTATACAGCTATTATAATTATACAATATATTTACAACCATGGGCGACCTTGGATCACAATTGAATTGGAGGTTAGAGAGATGCCATGATTTTGTTCCAACACAGCTCATTTCACATTACTGGCCATCTATTAAGTAAATTCAATACCAAAAATACTCTTTGCCGTCTTCAACCATAATCCTGTACCTTTGCCAAACCAGCTACCGCTGAGCTCATAACATCTGTGCTTTAAAACAGCACAAGGAAGGAACAGTCAACGTTGATATCATTGTTGATTCTTTAATAGCTTTTTAATTTTTATTCCAAAGTGTTGCATAAAATTATATCAAATCAAGTAACAGCATTAGTAAGCACAAGCCCAAGGCTGTCTGCATGGAAATGATTCCTTTTTAACCAGTGGTTGATATTGCATTATTTTATGTACTATATTAACTTGTGATTGTTATTAGTATATACTATGGTTTTAATTTTACAATAAACTGAAGTAATTAAAATCAGCAGTTTCATCACTACTGAATGATAATAAACCTTTCATTAAAAAAAAAATTGATACTGTGAATTGATGCATGAGAGCTTTAATAATTCAGTGTGTCTGTGCTGTAGTTAACCGCCATTGTGTTCTTTAAATTTAAAAGGAACACTTAAGTCTCTTGGGTCTCAGAGAAACACATTTGAAGTTTGACAGGCTGTCATTCTAATAAGTCGACAAGTTCTTGCTCCGACTATAGTAGGTACCAATATTATTGCTTGAAAAGTTTGATACCTCAACACATCTGGTTCTATGTCTGTTAGTTAGTTTGCTGTTAAAAAAATACATAGAGTATTAAAATATGAAATATATTATATATTCAACATATGTTGCTGATTTTGCTTAGCTGTAAGCAAGCATTGTTTTGCATAATAACAAAACAATTAAAAAGGATTTCCCAGTTTTCCACATCGTTGGGAGTTTTGTTTTTTCACCTTGAGAAACACACCAAGTTAAATCACAGACCACAGGGGAGAGAAACTGGAGTCAGAATTTGTCATACCCCTGATTCCTGCGAGTCACTTTCCCTGTAAACCGAAGACTAGAACATCAAGTACTTCAGTAGGAACGCTGAATGTACAAACATGCTGTTTTTTATGAAGCAATCCAATTATTATAACACATGTAACCATAAAGCACTCTCATTGTCTTACCACCTCGAAAACAGCTCAGGAAACCTTAAGAAAAACATTATTTCCAATGGAAGCCAATGGTGCAGAATAGGCTTGAAACCAGCTCAGAGTAGCATCACTACTTTCATCTACATTATTGCTTTTCAGATGTATGTTCTTGTTTGTCAATAGTGTATTTTTTTTGCAGTTTGTGGTTCTCACTCTCCTGCTATTTTTATGTGCATACTCGCTAGATCACTTACATCAAAACTGCCCTAGTATATTGCTAACTGGGACTACAGTAAGTCCCAAATAAACCAGTTTGGAAATAAAAACTGCACTGGAATACTTTTTGAAGTTGCTTGCAATAGCAACCTCCAAAAACAAAATCCACACACAAATCTTAATCTTCATAATGTGCTTGTTTAAAACTTTGTAAAGCCTGCCTTGCTGAAAAAAAAAGGGCAACTTGAAAATCGTTAAGCGTGGACAGGGTGTGGAAATATTTTGGCCATTGCCCAAACAAAGCAGCTTTTAACAAGTCAGACAAGGATGTTCTCAGCGTCTTTGATTTTTTGACTTGATACAACTTGACATTTATAACCCTAACATGTCAATTCTAGTTTAAGGGAATGAAATTAAAAACAACGCGTACACCCAGTCCATCTAGTTACAAACATTTATAAAATAAAAAGTATTCACATATAACCCAAAATAAACTTGCACGGAGTTACTTGGGGTACATAGAAAGGCTTATTTTGGTACTGGCATAGATCAAGCAATGTAGATATTTAATATTTGCTTTTAAATAATGACTTGTAGTTTGTTGTTCTTTCTTCCTAATTTCTGTTTTTTTCTTGATAGCCAAAATGTGTGTTCATCAGGTTTTACTCATTTGTATCGTCCTGAAAAGCAAATTGCTGTGCGATCGGCTGTGCAGTCTTTGTACAGCAAGCAAGGTCAGGAACAGTACATTTCAAATGAAAGGGTTTCAGGTTTCCCAGATGGAAGTGGATTCAGTTGAAATTTCATGCTGGAGTTTGAAAAACTGCATGTCTTTGAGTTAACTTTCTTCATCCCTGAACTGGCAACTCTGTTCAAGTGTAGTCCTGCACGTGCTTTCCCTGATCCGCTTCCATGGCTCCCTTCCTGCGCTTGGAAAAGTGTGTGCCAGCCATCGTTATCTAAATGACTGCAATCAGAGCGGTAGGAGGGTGAAAGGTTAAGTAATGAACCCCCCCCCCCCCCCTTTGTGGATGCAGTGTCTCTTGGGGAGCTGGCAGAGATCAGGTTAGGAGAAAAAGGAATCAGGCTTTACCGTAAAGATTCAAAAACTGAAACTAGGGTCTTTTTTAGACAAAAAAAAAAAAAATACACTGACTGTCAAAAGTACACGAGCAGTACTTCTTGTCCCAGTTATTATATTCAAATGTTTTTTGTTGCTATGTCTCTTTGAAACATTCTTCAGTTTCTTTTTTCCAGTAGGATGCTTTCAATTACAGCTGGTTTAGCTCAGGAAAAATAAATATGAAACCCAGACATCCAAATACCTTCTTGAAAATCTCTTTAAAACAGTAAGAGGCACTGCAGCTTTACCCTGTTCCGTGGACAGGGATACGAATCCTTTGAAAAGGACAGAGTTTTCTACAGCTAGATAAATTCTGATAGCACTTTGTATAGAGGACTGAGCTTCTAACCATCTGCTGTCCATCCAAGAAACTTCTTGTAAATAAACCTACTTGTGCAATCTGGTGGTTAAAATCAGATATCCAGCCTGCCTACACCCTTAGTAAATGGCACGACACAAAATCATGAATATATAATAAAAACTGGTCAATATTTAACCCCAGATAAGGATATGGTGTTTTACAGTACTTCCAAGAAATTAGTTAAATGATTGTGGCATCATTTAACTAATTTCTGAGAGTATAGAATATTAACAAAGCACTGACTGTACCGATAAGCCATTTGCAGAGCAAAGTGTTTGGATTAGCCAAGCTATTTACTATTCAAATTAGAGGCAACGACAATCAATTTCAAGTGAACACCCAGTTAGGTTTGCAGTCCTGAACAGGGTAAAAAAAAAAAAAAAACATTATTGAACAATTTGCTGATTAAGCTAAAAACAAGAAAAGCAATCTGCTGTTGGGACATAAAATTAGCATGATTGGAGACGTGGTTTTAAATTGTTACCAGTCTCAGATCCATAAAAGGTCTGGTGAACTGAACCAAGCTAATGCTTTCTTTACCGGCAAATAAAACCAAGCACAAACCTTCACAATATAATTAAAAAAAAGAACAGCCCGTTTTTAATTCATATTCTGCTCAACTCTAAAACAAAAATATGCACCTACTGGTGTTAGAAACAAAGAATACATTTATGTACAGAATATGAAGCCAGTATCTCAAAGTAAACATTTAAATAGGAATTCTCTAACTATTCAGGCGATATCAGCAGTTGAATTTAAAAGAATAAAAGCTCCCTTTCAGGGGATTCTTAATTACTCAGAGCGGTACAGTAGGTGTAACACAGTGTTCGGTGAGTTTGTTCCCAAGTGAAATTGCGGCAGGCTTGCAGATGTACTGATGCATGCAAAAAAAAAAAAGAAGAGCAAAAAGTGATGCTGTTTCTATCATACAATATGGAAAAACAAGTCAGCAGTCGATGGATTTGCGGCATTGCCTTCTGCAAGTATGATTGTGGTTCTTTATGATAAGCTTCTAAGCTATATTGTAGATGGGTGGAACTTCAGCTGACCTATTTCTGTATAGTACTTCAAATACAGCACATAGATGTGTCTGTAAAGGACCAATGTGTAAGAAACTGCAGAGGTGCTGCAGCGGTTCCTGTTCAATCTGTGCACCCCCCCACCCCCCCACACCCTCCAGTATGCGAATCCCTTCTCATCTCAGTGCTGCAGATCTCCTCTTGCAAGGTCATTTCCCATCTCTTGGGAGCACAGCACAGCTTTCTCCCTTCAAAGGCCCTCTGCTAGCCTGTAACGCTGCTAGTTGGCCATTTTATTCAATATAAAACTATTAAATCAGAGGCCAAGATCAATGGACTGAGCCACCTTTCTTTTCCCACGACACCAGTTTGGGGCCTCTTTAGAAAAAATAGACTACAGTATTACTGCTGGCATGGCATACTGTATCAAAAGAAACAGCTATTCTCATATACCCCGATTAGCATGAATCAAATAGGTAGTCCAAGATTAGTACTAACTGGAGTCAGGCACTTATCTATTAATAATGTATGCCAAGACTATATTCTAGAAGCATGGCAGGTTAAGTTCAGCTGGAGGAAAGAGGCAAGTTAGCTGAAGTTTATACAATCCTAAAATGGTATCGTTAACCCAAGCCACTACTTCAAGTTAATAATATCCCAGGTGAAATAACAGCTTTATAACATATCTAGCACCATTAAGGCAATTCTTAACCAAAAACACCATGAGGCTTACTTGTGTAATTTCCCTGCCCCTTGTAATGCTCTCCAAAGTACTGCAGAGTTCCACGGTTTTGGGGGTTAAGCTTTAATATACCTGTACTTGGTACAGAAATGTAAATGTTGCCCTTTGCTTTATGCACTGAAAGTGCAGTGACCTAAATTCCGGTTTTAGTGGCATGTAACCCTTCTGCAATGTCTCCAAGGCTTCTTTCTACCTGTGTAAACATTTTATTAATTGGTAAACAAAGATATGCAAAGCGGCAGTGTGTGCACTACAAGCTACACTTCATCCTCCACTTCCTTTTGCCTGCCCATAACAAGTCTAGAGCCAGTGATGAAACCAAAGAGGAACGCGCTTTCAACTACAGCACCCATCTGTCACTAGCAATTAGCCCTCTACTGAACTGAGCTGAACACAAATGAGAAAGCCCTATTACTACAGACTGTAACATGGTACAGCCGTTGAAAATGTTACATTTGGGGACAGAGGCGTTTCAGAACTCTACATCGAGCTGCAAAACGTCACAATTAACTAGAAATGGGAAATGAAAGCCTTGGGAAATGTTAAATGGTTTGCGAGTAAGTACAATTGATTTGAGAAAGGTCATTGATAAGTCCAGAGGCTGAAACGATGCAGTTAACTTCTACTGTACATCACCCGTAATGGAATTGTATTGAGAGAAGTGCAGAGGCTGCAAAATTGTGGCTTGCTATAATAACTTCCACAATATGATGAGAGAATCACAGAATACAGCTGTGTACAGAGTATGAAGGCAATGTCTCAATGCTCCCCATGACACTCGCAGGGTGCACATCTTAGGTCACAGGTGAAAGTGAAGGACCCTGTTACATTCTGCTCAACAGTGAAAATATGAAATGTCTGATTCATTAGCAGGGTGGGTGCTGCAGGAGATTTTCGTGAATAATGCATGAGAATTTACCTACAGGATGAGGATGAAAAAGCAGCAAAAAGGTTTAAAAACAGCTGCTTTCTGCTCTGTTAAGCTAGCTTTGCCTTTTAGTAACGCGGCAGCTTTTAAAAATGCGATGGTTGCAAAAAATAAACAAAGGTAATAAAAAACGCTGCCGCAGGAAGCACCTGGCTTCTCTACAGTTCCCACTGCACTATGCTTGCAGTACCTTCTTGTTTCACGGTGGGCAATTTTAAATCACTTTCCTACATTTACCATTTGATCTCAACACCAGCCACTTGCAACATTTTATTTATTACCACCACATCTATCTTTCTATAAATATAGGTTGGCTGTGTACTATCTAGGTATCACAAGACAATAAGGTGCTAAACACACAGCACACTGCTGAACCCCACACAACATTTGATACATTTCTACCTAACAAAAAAAAAAAGAGAGAAATCGTCATTTCAATCGAGTTTGAGTTGGTCCAACAAAAATTAATGGGTTACCTAGCCATGCTGTTAATGGTGAATTATTTGACAAAGTTTTGAGATTAACAACCAACTAGGTAGCAGACGAGCAATGCTGGGCCAAACTAGCCTCCTCTCGTTCATAAATGTTCTTTACTCCAAAAGTTAAAGGCTTCAAAAACTAATTCACAATAAAAGCTATCCCCTAACTAGTTTAATGAATGAACAAACCATAAGCGTGCAAGTTTTACAGATAATGTAAGTCTTTTTTTTTTTTTCTTTTTCACTAATGAGATACCAGTATTATCAACTCAGCAACTAAGTGCTTCAGGTCTGTATATGTTTACGTTGCTAGCACAGGCCCTGCTGCATCAAAAAATATCATTACAGGGGTCTAGCTGTTATTGTCTGAGAACATTGCGTACTGTTTTTGCTTTGCTTTTTTATTTTATCAGCACCTCCTCTCTCTCTGTTGCCTCCTTTCACAGTCTCTCAGCTCCATGTGCTGACACAGCAGCTTCTGCCTCTTGTAAATCTCTCAGCAGCTCAGAGTAAATCCCAGCTACAGAGCGAGCACGTATCCTGCAAAGAGCTGCAGTCTTCCTTCTAACTACACTGCAGTGGCTGATCCATTACTACATCAAACAGCAATGCGCAGGACTGCATACACACAGAATAACTTGGCAGTGGGCTCACAATGCTATACTCTGTATCACATGTACACAAACCAATGTCAAAACAGCAGTAGTAAAGAAGGCACAGAAAGAAAACCTCAGGCAAGAAAATGTTAAAATGAAATACTAATAACTGCAGTCATTCTCCAGAGTTTGGGTTGATGCAAGTGTGACAGCTCAGTGAGGTGATGTTATTAAACAGCTTCGATACCCATGAAATATTCATTCCAGCCAACAGTATGGGGATATTATGTTATGGATAAGTAGAACAAGTCCTACGTGGGTTAGCTCTTCAATGGCCCGGACAATACCCTGTACAGTTGCTGTTGTGCCTGTTACTCTAGCACAGCCACTTGGCCTGCAACACCTCTGTTCTCGCAGTGTGTTTACTTTGGGGGGGGGGGGGGGGGGGTCGGGGGGGTGGGGGGGGGGGGGTGGGCATAACTGTATTACAAGGGATCAGTTCGGAAGTCCTTTTTTTTTTGTATCTTTGTTAAGTGAATTTGTCCAGCCCTGGCAAAATCAAGTTCCTGAGTCACTGGCTTGTTGTGTGACGGCTTTGACGAGTCATAGTGTATAGGAAACACTCAAAGAACATGAATAAGTCTCATCCACAGATCATCATGCAGAACATTATTAGTAATAGTATTGGCTGACTCACAAGCTAAAATATATATATATATAGTCCCGAATGAGGTCATCTGTAGTAATTCTGCTTTAAATTGGGTTAAAACCTTGTCCATTACCTCTGAGGGAAACACTCTGCAGCTCCCCCCCCCCCACAGTACCTACATAGACGACTGCATGACTAGCTGGTTCATGGAATGATTCACTTCCACAAATTTCATGGATATGCCGGCTTCACCCGAGTCCAAACGAGATTAGTATAAGCCATCAGCACTCCTTCCTGATGTGAAGCGCTGCATTCAGGAGCTCTCAATTTATAAAAGGATTTCCCACTGCTGTGCATTGTGCAGAATAGACATATTGAGGTCATGAGGTATGCTGCTCAGGAGCGGCACATTCTCCCTGTTAGCAGCAATGGCATTTGCTAAGAGTTTGCAGTGCAGCACCCTTCTCATGCATTACTGATGCTGGATAATTATAAAATCGGCTATGCTGGATGACAGTACTGTACAATAGTCAAATGTGACTTGTACCAATAGGGAAATTTCACTGAATAAGTAGCAAGCAATGCTGATCCAAAATGGTCATAGTTTGAAATTTTTCAGCCAGTAACTTGTACAACATGGAAGCATCTTCCAACTGAACAACTACGAGCAAGGTCTGACAGATCTATTTTCTTATGTACTGTAACTTAAACTAACCTTCAACATAGAGATGCAGCTTTTACATATTACCAAATGCACACAAAGAATGTAACTGCTAAAACACATTTTCAGT
Source organism: Polyodon spathula (assembly GCF_017654505.1). Taxonomy (NCBI): domain Eukaryota; kingdom Metazoa; phylum Chordata; class Actinopteri; order Acipenseriformes; family Polyodontidae; genus Polyodon; species Polyodon spathula. The sequence goes on along the minus strand of NC_054565.1, from coordinate 3,584,767 downwards.
TATATCACAAGGGAAAGCCCGCTGGAACAAAACCTGTGTGTTCCATACAATACCACATATACTTCTGATTATTACCAGACCCCTGCAGAGATATCAAGTGAAGGGGCATGGAAAGGAGGTCTGTGAGTTTCAGCACAGTTCTTCCAGATACCTTATTTAATGCTGCAATTAGAATGGTGCCTTTGACTTTATTCCAGTGAGGATACCAGCAGCCTGTTGTTTACCTTGGCTTCAAACGGACAAACAGTTTACACAGGAAGTGACATCAAAAAGCAATCATTTTCCTGGTTTTTCCTCTGGTTTCCTTTCAGGAGAGTTTCGCCCTTCTTAAGCCACAGGACCTCAGAGCAAATTCTACCCAGCTCTCAGAGCACTGCTCCACCCAACTCACTTTGTACTTCACTAGTTTTTACTATAGTAATAAGTCATAATTGATCGTCTGTTCTGCATTAGGCGAGTCATTTCTTCCAATGTTCCTCAAGCGATATGATAAACAGTCACTTAGTTTAGTTTTTTTTTTTTATAAAAGAAGGGACTTGGAAACTAAAATCTAAGGAAATATACAGTTGTGTTTATAGTTCAAGATGTTGACAGACAATTGCTTCCGTGGAAAAGAACAACAGTCAAGTTTGACGAGTTAGCTCGGTTATCCAGGAAACATTCCTATATTTTTTTTTTTTTTTGTTTGTTTTTAAAATAGGTTTTGCTTTTTCTCTTTTTACAAATACTGTTAAAATAAATACATAAATACAAGTCTGTTTACGTATTTATGTAAAGGCCTCACTCTACAGTACCTCCAATCAAAATCCATGAAAACACCCCTTTTGTTTAGACTGGCAGCTATGCAGTGAGGTTCAAGGATGAAACGGTTCATCTGAATTCTTCCCAGACTCCCAGCTCTAAACTCCCCAGAGTTGAAGGGTAATCATTGGATCTGCCTGTGATTAATGAAGCCTACTTACAACCTCAGCCTTTCAATAACAATTGACAGCTTAACAGCTTTACCCAAACGCACAACCCAACACTCAACCAGCAATAAAACTCACTCCCAGGAGCCTTCTGATGTCTTAGCCTTCAGGGATGCTGGTGCGTTTAAACTTGACTCAGGCAAGTCACAAGAATTCATGCAGTCATGCAGCTGCTGAAAAATAATACTAATAAAAGCCCCCTGAAACTGAATTCAAACCACGTTTTCCTGTTTGCCTGGTCCCACCCAGCAGGTATGCACAAAGTCTCATTTTATCATTGCCCTCGTCCCCACCACTAAGAACTGGCACTGGTGGGCAAACATTGGAACAAGAACTGAATTTGGGGAGGTGTAGTCTTTACTAGCTATGTTCCTACAGCAGCAGTGCAGAATGCTTGATAGAACTACAAAACAGCACTGCAGCATGACTGCAGCACGGAAGGTTCGTTTTTGGCACTAAAGACTAGGGAAAACAATGGGGGGAGGGCAACACAAGCCAGGACTTACTAAAAATAACAAAAGGTGTTCCATACGCTAGTGCTTCAATAGAGAAAACAAAACACGTTTTAGACTACTGTATATTTATTTTATGTATTGCATTTATACAGTGCGTTTTATACAAAAAGTATCACAAAGCACTGTACAGTACAAAAGAACAAGCCACAATACATTTGTATAGCATCACACCTACAACTGCCACAATCAGACCACTTAAATAACAGATTTAAATAACAGTATATGCATAATAATACAAAAGCAAAATTATATTACAGTGCTGCTGCAGCAATTGTGATCCAGTCTTGTTGAGCAAAGCATAAACCTCCTCTTAGAATTATTAATAAAAAGTGAATATGTTGTTTGTAGGATAACAGACATAATTTCAGAACTGCTCATACTTGCTTTGTGGTTCGCCCAAACTGCAACTATAAAAGAACTACTTTACTACACACAACATATTAAACTTATATAAACTGTGATAAAGGATCTCCAAACAAAGTTGGAAAAGCGGTTCTTCAGTTCAAGGTGTACATTTAGAGGACTGGGTAATGTTACCATCAACCACCCTGTATTTTCCGCTGCTATTAAACAAGGGAATTAAAGGTAGATTACAAGTGTTGGCTCTGGAAGCGTTCCTCAAATCTGGAGGTACAAATACCAGAAGATGTGCATTGCGATTCCGTGCCAAACAACAAGTTCACACAAGCTTTCCTGAACACAGCCAGCCTCATCGCAGCGCATCAATTAGCTCCAAGGACAGCTGAAAAGAACTAGAACATGTGATTTATGGAGAGAAAGGCCTACTATCACAGCACTTTCACATTCAAGTAGAGTTCAGCCAAGACACCAGAGGCAGTTTCTTATAAAAAGGTTAAAAGTTTCTGAAACTACAACATCAAAAGGTTAAAAATCTGTGAAATACACGGTGTAACAAAAAATCAATTAATAAAAAGAGCTGGCTTATCAAAAAGCCTATTGGCTTTCTGTTTAAATCTGCTGAGAATGTATGCTACAGAAACAGCATTACTTTTACTCTCCTGACAGTTGTCATGGTAATGCTGGTCACATGACTACATCTGTCCTCAAAGCAGCAGTATGTACAACACAGACAGAGAATCTGTAAAGGCTTTGGGTTCAAGAGAAGTATGGCTCTTCCATTTTGATAGACACTCTGAAGTTTGGAGTTTGAAATTAGAACTGGTGGATTCGGTGACGTATCCAAAACAACATTCCCAATGATTTTTACATGGGAAACCACCTCCACATGTTTGCACGAGATACGGTTAAGGTAAGTGAGAAAAATCTGTGTGTCAGATGCTCTCCGAAGGGATGTGTGGGAGGCAGCCTACATCATGCCAAGGGCGACAGGTTGAAAAGCTGCCAGTACCATAGTTATGGTATTTCAGGTTTTCCACAAACTGAGCTGCAAACTGCCATACTGCTCCAAAATCTAATTGGGGTCGATAACGAAATTCTCATTGGTTTTTAATTTTAACTCCCATTAATTGTGACTTTCTCCCTCGTTCGTAGTTCTCAATAATATCACGTTAATAAAATATTGTTCCACCTCTAATATCAAAGGTGTTCTGCAGTATCAGACAACTGTCATAAGCACAAATTTTAAATTATAAAACACACACAAATAGCTCAAAATACAAGGGTGCTAGGATTCAAGCATTCTAATGGGAATACTGACAGAATATTAATATCCAATAAAATAAATATAAAATAGGCCATTCTAAAATTTTGAATAACATAATACAGTACAAGCAGCTACATTTTTATTTTTTTTATTTTTAAGTATTTGTTTTCTGTACGTGTTCTGAGACCCACATTACTTCCAAAGTACCTTGGGGCTTGAAGAATTGTGATCCTTGCTAACTCAAGACTACCTTAAACTAAACTGTTTTCTCAAAGCAGTGCTCTTACTGTGCTGGCTGTTTCTTTCTTCTTTCATGCTACTACATGATGACCATGAGACGCAACGATATCTGTCTGAGTGAAGCACTGGAGGAGTGGCACCACAGTAAATCCATTAATATCTTCCTGTTACGTCATTGTTTCTTGCATGGCTAACAGGCTTTCTGAGTACATAAATGTTTTAGAAATTGTACACGCACGTTGTATTTCGAAACACACACACGACAAAAAGTCGTCGAGCGCCATCTTAAATTTACTTGGGGATTTCCACACCCCACAGGAGCTGCTGCCTAATTAAACCGAACTGTCAGTTTTAATCTGAATCACAGGACCTGACTTGATATCAATGCAATCATCCTGCTGTGAAATACGAACTCTGAGGGGACTGAATGATATCCTCAGAGAAGAGAATATTTTAAATACCTCAATCTAATCTCTCTGCCTCCTGATTCCTGGCCGGTATTTATATGTAAATACAGATCCAAACTACAGTATCAGGCTGAGGCAGGGTACAGGTAAAGGCTCTGGAATATTTGGCTTTGTTTTTAGGAGGGCTACGTTTTTACCAGAACCCTTTGTTTTCATTCGCCTAATAAAAAAAAGCACTGTAAATTTGGATTAGCGTGTACCGAATTTAGAAAGTGTATCACAGTATGTGGCTTTGTGTAAGGGGTAGGGTGTCTGGTTGCCCAGAGTAGAGATGTACTTTTGAATAATCTACATAATTCAACAAACCAAATTGCAAGCTCAGGTTTGTAATGAATAGTAAATTGATGGGTGAATTTAACATTTATAATCCAGACCCCTATGATCAATCTGCAAAAATATAGGAAATATTTTTGCAGTTCTTCAGTGTGAGTGTTACTGGTTAAATAGTTCTGTATTGCTCTTTGGTTAAGTCAACATAAATCAACATTTTAATCATACTGGCGTTTTTTTGTTTATTATATAAAATATTACTGTTGGAAATAAGAAATAGTTTACCACTGACAATCAATAATGAACCAGAAATTACTGATAATACTGATGGGTGCAACATAATTGAAATTAGACAGTAAAAACAGCTCAGACTGATATGCAATGTTTTATTCGCACAGCTTTAAAAACATGACTGCAGACACCTGAGAATTAAACTGATCCCTCTCAAACTGAACCCAAAGCAGATTTCAACTAGAGAACCACCACCACCACCCTGGGAAAATCTATACAGACCGCATCATGAAGATGAAGCGATATGCAGCCGGCTCGGCACTTCAAAAGACAGTAAAGCCAATCAGCAGAGAACTCTCGGAGAAAGCAGCAGAACAGATGAGCCAGCAGGAATCCAGAATATTCCACATGGAAGGCAGTTCCAGCCATTCAAGCAGGCAAACTCAATAGAGAGGAAATAATCTAAAGGAATCCGGCACTTTTAGCACAAGGAATTTTGCATTACATCTTACAAACACGGCAGCACTTAATATTTTACCTGTCACATTAGATGACCCTGTCAGACCTGTTTTTAATAAATACAGGATGGCATTGCTATGATTACATACCATACTGGTACTTATCTAAACAGTATCACACCTATAATCCCGCAAGCACTGCACTCATTCAAATAGTTTCTTAGGTGAGCCGGTAATTGCTTAAAACATTCTGTACTCCAAATACCAAACAATTAAAATGAGTTGATCGTTTCTGACTCTTATCCATGGGTTGCAATGGAAGGTGGCAGTACGCCTCGCCCCACATGATAGCGTGACTCTCTTACAAACACAGTCAAACCCAACTGCTGGTCTCAGTAACCTGGATTAGTACCGATCTATTCGGTGTGAAACCAGCCTGAAGTTATAAGCTCTTCAGTTACACTGAACGATTCAGCAAGGCGTGTTGGTTTTGTTAAGACACAAGCACTAAAAGGCAACATTTGGCTTAGTCTGTATCACAGCATCTGAACTTGGTTTTGGTGCTCGACTTTGCCTTTTGGGGCACAAAAAAATTAATCTGATCGATTATTCTGAGCTGGCACTGGAAAGGAGGCAGTTCTACTGCCAGCTTACCTGGGTGAGACTGAAAATGGGGTGGAGGTTGAGGAAAGGAGGCAGTCAAAGTAAATAAAATAAAGAGGCAATGCTGCTTAAGTCAATGGACATTTTGAGAGTAATCAAGGCTATACCAGGAGAACATGCCCTACACCAGGGTGATGCCAAACCCAATCAGGAAAACTGGTCCTAATTTAAAAGGAAGTGTATGTGCAGGGCAGTAAAAAGTACAGGAAGTATCTGGAGCCTCTAAGGAGGTTGTTAGGAGTCAACCCGAGGAAATTATCCCAAATTTTTGTGTCCAGCTGTAAAACTGGGCATGCGATATTTCAGGTTAAACTTTAACAGAATTAATGAAACGTATTAAGAACGCCACAGTGCTAACAATGACACCTCCCAATTACCATGATTACACACTGCGTGTTTACATCTGGATTCTTTTGTGAAAGGAAAACTAGCAGAGCAATGACAGCTATGACCGTGGGAAACACACACTTCGAACACTGATAGCCCACTCCCTTATCCAAGCCTTCGCTGCACTGCAGACTACACCTTCATCCTCCAGATCATTTCTAAAAGGGTTTCCTTTGAGAGGGCTCTTAGGGGGCTCATCTCTTTTATTTGAGAATCCGATGGTTTAAGGGTTACCTTGTCATGCTGTTGAGGCAGAATCGCCTGGACTCTTAAGACTCGTAAATCAAATCAGGTACGTATGAGCTTAGATGGGCCGAATGGCCTCCACCTCTCGTTAGTAAAATTGCTTATTTATTTTTTTATAGATGTTCTTATTTTTATCCAGGTTCTAATGGGGTGGAAAAAACACCAAAAAATATATTTTCTAGGTTAACTTAATCTGTTTAAAACACAGCAAACATTAAAAAGCAACAGGGTAAACAGTTACTAAATTGGCCGATTTACTTATTATTCTTGAGAACAATTCTATTTTCAGCTTGCCATGGGGAGCTCCCCCACCCCCGCTCAGTCTTTATCAGGTTTACAACATTGAAATGCTAAATCTGAAAAGCTCTGTGGGAGAATTAAGTAAAGTAACCAATACATTAAACTTTGAAACGGAATAGCTGAACCGATAAGGCACAAAAGTCACTTGAGTGTGCTGCAGCTCACTGAGTCACGCCACACAGCCTGCGATTAACACAGTCTCCTCTGCATGCACAGCGCTGGGGAACAAGTAGCCAGCGCTCCCAGCCTAGCACGATGCTCTCCTGTGCCCTGATTAGCCATGGTGACAGTGCTAAATCGGGTGGGGAGAGATTTGTAGGATTTTACAAGAGAAGTTGCAACCAAGGCTCCCAACCAAGGCTTACTGTATCATTTACTTTCATTTCCCACCCAGAAGAATTACAGGGGGGGGAATAATGATTTCATCCATATTTTTAAACACCCAGTCATACAAAATAAATACTGCAGCAGATTTAATATTGACTCTAGATCTACCTCAATATTGTAGTGTGGCATTCAGTTGACTGATCCTGAGGACCAATCAGAATGGGTCACCTCAAGTAGGGGGGATCTTTACCTGGGCTGTCTGGATTCCGGGCCACCCCTAAAACTAAAATACTTCTATACAGAGGAGCATCTTAGAGCACCACCTCACTCGGAGCAGGACACCGCTGGAAGAAGAACCAGGTGAAGCCTTCATTTAAACCCAAAGGCACTACTCAAGGGCACAAGTGTGCACCTGCCAGCAACTTCAAAACAGCCTTTCAGCTCAAACCGTTCCAGATTGACTGTACCAGGCCAGCCCGGGCTAGCTGATAGCGTCTTCTCACTTATCAATTATCCTGATGCACCTTTCTGGATGGGATCCTGTAGTTTAGTCTGCACACTCTGGCTCATTTATTTAATAGACAATAAGAGGATTGTAACGCAGCCTCTCTATAGTTAAATGTCACCAGGAGAGGCTCACTGGATGAACACATTTAAACAGTTTCAAAAGCACATTTTCTCAAAATGACTTGATTATATAAGGTATGCACCAGTCACCCTGTCTTGTGTGGTACAACAGATCGCAAAGCCTTAGCAGAGTGCTTCCGTTTACCAAACTGGGTCCTGTTGGTTTACTTTATGTTAATGCAGCGTTTGGTTGCCTTAAATTTCCATGTACTGTAGTTTTGTGAAGCCGTAACTAAGTAGACAGGACTGTATTCCCATTGTTGTATGTTATTGAGTAGTACAGTTCTGTATGAGGATGCCACGGTTCAATCTGACACTCTCACAGAAACAGTACTGCTTTTCACTTTTTATTTACTTCTATAAGTAGAAATTCTTTACTTTTGTATTTAATTTAAGGTTACTCTTATAGTAAAATGTAATTTTCTTTTTTTAGTTCCAGAACTTTACTGGCAGAGATTAGCCAAATAAGTTACCAGTCTTGGAAAAGAACCCTCGTCCTATAATGTGCATCGTGTTCCAAATTGCAATATCATTTGGGTGCTTTTTCCAGGTCCTCAAATCGTTACATGTTTAGGAGTAGCACAACATTAATCTTGTCAATACATTATAATAGAGTGAGCATCTTCAGGCTTCCTCCAGGTTTAAAAGGGGAGACTTTACTATATACACACATTTACATTTCTTTCAGTATATAAAACACAAAAACACTGGACCCACAAAGAGCCACATATTTCAGCGGGGTAGTCATTTTTAGTTTGAGCTCCATAAAAAGGTGGTGTGCTGCTCCTTTAATCCTGTTATACAGATTGAACCCCTAATAACAGCCCCATGGAACTCAGTTTAAGAGCTACAAGAAGTCGTAAAAAAACTGCAATAAATCAAATTAGAGACTTCCAGATGGCCAGATAATGACGGGTAGCGAGACTTCTATTTTAATAGTGGCTGAGTGTGGGCAACTCTTATTTTAACTTCTACTCATTCACCCAATACAATAAGTATTTAAGCAAAATATTTGACCAACAAACCCATCTCCAGTGTTGAACTTGTCTTTTGTTATATAACACATTATAAGAACATGGATTGTTTTTAAATACGTAACACATATCTTTTACTAACCTGTATGAGTTATTGCTGCTTAACTTGAAAATTCACAGATGCAAAGATTTGAATCTTCATTTTTAATGTGGGCAGTCCTGGGGCCTGTATGTGAGAAAAGAAAAGAAAATATTTATTACATTAAAAAAAAAAACAACAATAACAAAACACATTTAACATTTTATAGCTACTTTCCGATTCCTATTTCAAACTGTTCCAAACAGCATCATTTCAAATTATCTGGCTGGTTCTTTGCGTCACCTGTCTGGGAAAAGGTCACAATCCCAATCAAACACAGCAGGGAGGGTCACTCATCCCTGTAATCGGAATGCAGTGAAGGGTTCAAGGGACGCCTCACAGGATTTTATTCCAGGGAAGGAGTTCTAGAAGGCTGCGTTTCCACTGCCCAGGGTTAAGGAGCTCACATGCGTGACACGAGCAGAGCTGCCACTCAACTGGAGCAACCATGTTTATTCACCTGCTCCAAAGTACAAACCCGTGCTTTGTATGAAGTACATTTGTACCTACGATATGAGGAAGGGCAAAAACCACAGATTCTCAAACTTCATTGGCATACAAATATTCTCAAATTATTTTATTTACTATCCCTTCGATTCAGATGAAAGCACATTTTCCTGCCAGAATGCTTTTCATTCACCTTATGTGACAAAGGTAATGGGACCCCACCTAGCCGAAGACTTGAGTTCCATGCAGCCAGAAGAAAAGGTGGGGGAAAATTACACTCTCCAGGTGAAATGACCAAGGCAGTGCAACACTACCTGAACGCACTGCCGGCAAACAGATTTCTAACACTGTGTAGCACCAGATACAGGCTTTAAAACGAAACTCCATGTTAACTAGAACTTGCTTCTTTCAAAACTTCACATTAAGACCAATTTATGGTCTGGAAGTGCAGAACAGGTACAGTACCATTACTTAAAGCACATAAGGAATTAACTCATGTTACAATTTAAAACATGCCAAGGAATTCATACAACATGTAGAAAGCCACAGGCAATTACATAACCCTTCTAAAAACAAAAGGAAAAACAAATCTCTGCAGCACTCAGAGCGACATATAATTCCATCAGACAGTTTGAGAAATCATGGATAGATTATTACTGACTGTTCCAGTAAACGTAGCAGATTTTGCGCACTGGGTTCCCTTAACAAGCCAGCATGTAATCGAAAGTGAAATCATGCTTTTATAAAACCAGGCTCCTGCTCATTCTCTAGCACTTTGCAAACCTTGTAAGTAAAAAAAAAAAAATGAAAATTGAAAATAATCAACGTCTAGCTAATCATCATCTATAACCATTTGCTGGACCAGAAATAAGCGACAAAATAGCCCTTTACAACACTGCAAATCACCCTGTAGCAACAACACAGGCTTACAGTAACTGCTCATTTTCTGAAGTACTACAGGTAGTCGGTTCCTAGAACGGATTTGGAGGTTTAGGTTGTGAAGTGCATCTTAGCCAAAATTACCCGTATGGTTTGGATGCTGTTAAGGTAAAGCACAGGAATGCTGCAATGCGACTGTTCGAAACACTCTCAGCTTCATGTGTTGCGATCAAGTTGTGGATCCTAATACAGGACCAAAAGCTTGGCATAACTCAACTTCCTGCAGTCCGACAAACGGTTCTTGAATGAGGACTGGGATGTATAAATTAGCATGAATAATGTAGCTCCCCCTAACTCACTTCAGTGTTGCCATGCTTAATAATCATGTTAAACATCATACAAATGAGCTCATGTACAGTACGGATGCATATCATGACAGTGACCTTCAAGCGCACCTTTAATGTAAAGTTTAAAAAACTGAAATGGAAAGCCAAACTACATAACGAGAAGGTCCCTAACATATGGAAACGGAAGCAAATCGAAAAGGTAGCAAATAGATTTTACAGCATTAGTTGCTAAACCCTTACTAACCCTATTTACAAATTAAATGAGTGGCTACGAGTCAAGCAGCAGCAGCTCCATGATATCAACAATGGTGTTACTGGAACACATTCTGCCACCTCACCCCCTCAGAAAGGGTTTAGTTTAAGCAACTACACTTATATCTTTACTTATATCTTTACTGAGTAACGTTCTATCTATATTCTTGCACACGACGAGGTCCTACTGGAAGTGACTCTGCAGCAGTTGTTAATGCATAGTTCACACCCTAGTCTCTGTAAGTCGCTCTGTAAGAGTCTGCTAAATGACTCAATAATAAAATCTGGGTTTTATTTATTTATTTATTTTACCGTATACTGTAGATCTTAACGCCCTCAAGTTTGACTTCCTTCTTCCTGCTTTATGCAAGGCTGAAAGCTCAGTCAATAAGAACAGATCAGAATGAAAACATATGTATGGTTACAAACGACTGAAATATTCTGTACAGAAAAGCCCATCACGGTACGCCACCTGCCAACTTCTGGGGCTTACAATGCAAGACAACAAGAAGCCATTCCCGAAGGCAGTGAGAAACACACAGGCTGAAAGGATTAGTAAAAGAATTTGCTACTGGTGTACAGCTAAAATGAACAGAGTGGAGGTTCGACCGAGTCGTGTAAAAACGTAAAGACATCCTTGCTTAACTGTGTAAGGTCTTTTTCCCCACCTTTTAATCACGCCATATAAAAGCACAATATTCAATTTGATTTCATCCATAAACATATCTTCTATGCCCCAGATGCAGGCTACTGCACATTAACAGCAAGTTCCAAAGTTCAACCCTACCAAACTTTTGTTTCATTGAGAAACTAATGCAGTTTCAACATACTGAGAAAACTGTAATATACAGAACAGTGTGCATTGGACCTTCATCAAGGAATCAAATACAAAACATATTGGCTGTTAGGGCTGCTAGTACAGGCATAACTGATTAGATCTCACTGTAGTCAAGTTTTAACTGTAAGATACAGTAAGATAGGAATATCATCTGCCATACTTACTATATGCACATACAGCAGGAATACTACATCTCAGATACCTTCCAACTGTTGTACAACATGTAATTGTAAAACAACCTGAATTCCTGCATCACTTCACATTAACAGGGGTATATCTTCACAAGCTAGTAACAGGACTTTGAGAATAGGACAAGGGTCTGGAAGACTGGAATTTTGCCAACAATTGGTGCTACCAAAAATGGGAGATTTACTACTGTAGAAATTAATTTACTACTGTATATTACAGTTTAATAGTGATCACATCTGGTAATGCTAAACACCATTCGGAACACTGAAATTGCTCCTTTGCTATCATTTTTATAAGTACACATCTTTGTTTTTGTATTCTAAGTTATATTTATATTCTGTCTTACTTCGTTAAGTAATGCATTTCAGAACAAAATGTGATTACAGATCTTTACAGGGATTTAGTCAAGTTTGACCCCATTAACGCAAGCCTCAGTAAAGCCCTCCTTTGTAAACTTGACACTATCCTGTGAAAGAACCCGAGGACTTTCCAGCAGACATTGTGTACATCAGACCCACCAAGATAAAACCCCCCTCCGGTTTCCACAGCCAAGAATGTACCTTCAGACAGACGGGACTGACTTCAAAAATATGCGAAGAATCCTTTTCAAGAGACGCAGAAACTCTAAAGTGTTCATAGCACATGCATTTCCACATGGCTGCCTCCAGACTTGCCTTATAAGGGCAAGCGTTTCAGATTTCTCTTTTTTCATTAAACTTCCAAAAATACCCTGGAATCACAGGAGAAACTTCCTTGTTTTAAAAGGCCAGAGGGACCGAGGGAGGGTTGATAAGAATCAGAAGGAGCTAATTCTAAAAATATGGCCAGTCTGGCAATTCCCATACACAATGGAATGCAGAAGAATGACAAACACTCCCAGAACTTTTTTTTGCTCCATCAGCACTGTGAGCTTGTGGACTGGAGTCACAGCATTTTAGGAACCCAATATAAATCTTTCTACACTTAGAGGAGGGTTGTTGTATAAATTGCACGCGCTGAAATACAATTGCCGTTTTCTCTTATTACATTTTACCAAGAAAACAATTGGAATTGATTCAAATGAAAAGTGGAAATTGATTTTAAAAAGGAATTGATCCCAACCCGGTTTACATAATTGTTTTCACATACACCTGTCTGAGAGCATGCGTCTTCTAACAATTGTAGCTTTGACGCGATATAAAGATTTTCATAACTGCAGAAGTAAAACAGAAATGTGTAGGGGATCCAAATGGCTTCTGTTACACGAATAACATTTTAAATGGAAGTGGCAAAAGAGATATGGGCTTGCAAGGTAAAACGCTTCTTTAAAACAGCATGGGGCGTAACACCTTTGACTTTAACTTTGACAACAGAATCAACAAAGTGCCATTGCTGGCTCAGGCAAGTGGGTCAAAGAGGTGTGGGAATACAGGAAGGAAAGTCTGGACTGGAATACTGCTGCTTTGAAATTCATGAGAGATCTGAACGGAGATATAGAATAGAAGCCAACCAAACTAACGCATTCCAGAACAGTAGCATAGGAGTTCCCCGCATGGCTCACCGGGGCTTTAAAAATGAATCTCAGCTTTGCCATAATTCAGGAAAACAGATTTGGTGAACAACTGGTAGTCAAAGTTTTCAGTCACCTATGTTATTTATTATCATTTTAAATATTTCAAACAAGTGCAGGTGGTCTTCAAATACAGTACTCGGCCACCTGGGTTTAAACAAAGGGGCATTTCAGTTAAATATGGTCACTCCAGGCAAGCTGTCCTTCGGTTGAAAGGAAAAGTAAACAATCTGACAGAAACACAAAGATGTCTGTGGCTTTGAGGCCTACAATTACTCCCCGGTCCTAACTCAATAAACAAAAAAAAATACCTTCCAGGTTGGTCTTTGTTCACAATCTAGGGAGTAGGCACTTTTTCCTTGTCTCTGTACGAATCAAATCAGAATTTTTAATATATATAAATCACATTTAAAAAAAAAAAGCAGACCATTTTTCTTCTGAGAACATAAACACACCACATTTGCACACCGGGCTTGGACCATACACCGACTAGAAGAAAAGAAACGCATTTTCAAAAAGGAAGATTTTGCAAGTAGCTCTGTAAAAAAAAGTTTTACTTATTTTCAAAAGTGCATCCTCTAGCGAGCGTCTGCTCCCAGCCTGGCTCCAGAACAGAACAAGTTGATTCCATACGGACATTCTTCATTGCAAGCCATAAAGCTGGGGCATCAACTCCTCCCTCCTTACTTCTCCCTGCACTGCTGTTAATGTGGCATGGGAAGCAATGGCTGCAGGGGACTTGCTCAGATGAAATACCTCCTTCCTCTCAAGCTTAACTACAGAGATTCTCTCACCATTCTGAATACTCCCATCTGAACCATTACGTTATAAAGCAATGTACTGTAAGACCTTTCGACTCCAAAGATAAGCCGACCACTAGCCCTAATGGGCAGCCCCTGTTAGGAAGAGGCTACATTTAACAAAGAACCATTTTTGCAATTTGCCATCGTTTTTTTTTTTTTTTTTTTTTTAAGTACTATAAAAATTAAGATAAGTAAACCGAGTTAGGGGTTAAAATTGGTCGTTACCTAGAGGCACAGTAAAATGTTCAGCTATGCGAAACATTTTTGGAATGAACTTTAGGGTGATTAGCTTAGCTTTCAACACTACTGTGGGACTCGACAGGACAGGTCAAATTATTAATTTCTTTTGCGCTGACTAAAATAGAACAGGATTTTATGGAAAGCGAGAACATTCCTGAATAGTTTTTAACGGCAGCTTTTTGCTTTGTACAAATTGAGAAACAAAGTGAAGGCCCTGTTTATCAATTCATTTGTTTACAAGCTTAAAAAAAAAAAAAAACAATACTCAAAAGACCAGAATATCAGCTAGTGGGTTTTAATAGTACAGCATGTTCATTTTAAAGTTCTCGTTCACATAAGTTAGGTTCACTAACGTGTCCTTTGCTTTGAACCCCAAAACAATCTGCTTAGTAGATAATGCTAATACAACGATCGGAAAAGAGGGGAATTTCTTTTTCTTCTTTTGTTTACATTTCTGTTTTGCTGCCGAGGACAACAGTGAAATTACCAGACAGTATCTGCCAGTACAGCAGGGACATGTCAGTTTAGTTTGCAGATTCGGTCACAAAGCAAACTTGTGAAACTACTTGTAAGGATGGTAAATAAACTGGAAAACGCCATGGAAGAAATATTAAAAAAGTAGCTTCAAAAGGTAATATTCTTATTTATTTGACCCCTTAGTTGTTGGCAATCATTCTGAGTGGTTGGAAGTCTATTACTTGCTAAGACTGTTAAGGTGTTTGACTGGGAGTTCAATATTATTTGCCTGCTACGGACATATGCAGCGTAGGCAGTAAATCACAGAACAGGATGTACTGTATCTCCATTTCTCTGCACCCTTTCACCTATAGTCCACCACATGATGTCTGCTGTTGCTGCTTGAGCTCACAGGTAAACTAACCAGGTTTCTTGCTTTAAAAGATGAGAGCTTGAATAGCAAACACTAACTATGCTGCCCCTGCTGTCAAGAGGCTTAAACTAATGCTGTCCAACTTTTGAAAGCAAGCAAATTGGCTAACCAAAGGCATTCTGCATTGTTTGTTCCCTGCATAAACCTCACCATTAATAAAAAGGCACAGACAGATGGAAGCAAGCAAGCTACTAGTTTCATGGGAAAGATGGATGGATGTGGCTTTTTTTTCTAAAACGCTCAGCAGCAGCCAAATACTTTGCTGGAATTAATGAAATTTCAGAGGCAAGTAATAAAGCTAAATAAAAAATCTCACTGATTCAATCTCAACCAAATATCAAAATGAGCCAAGATAAATTTGGACTGTGCCGTTCAATCAAAATATGTCGTTTGAGATCCTCCCATGCCTATGGTCACATAGGCCAAATGCATACAATCAGGTTTTTGGCATCTTTTATTCCTCCCGGGAACCTTAATTGTTTAAATGCTTTGCACGTGTAAAATGCTTACGGCTGGTTTCACACCCCGATTAGCTCTTGCACTTTCTGTACTGTAACTAATGTAATCTTAGGCAATGCAGGACTAGAATTAGAGCTAATCAGGGTCTGTGAAACCGGTCTGTACAGTTTTTCCTAATCATTTAACTGCAGTATTTTCAAAGATATGCATGTGAAATACAGAGATCAGCTGTACAGTACATGTTCTGTACAAGATGATTTATTCAATATTGAAAGTCTTTCAGATGCACAGAAATGCTGTACACATATCGTCTCATTCAAACGAATGCTGCGGTATATCATACAAAAACACTAATGGTGGGCTTCGGATCTTAAGGACTGCAGGTACAGGCAAAACCCTTTTTGATATTTCACTTTGGATTTGGAAACACTGTGCATAAACAGCTATACCCCCGTTTAAAAAAATAAATAAAAAGAACTCATTTGGGAGAGAGTTCTTACAGGAATTAAATTAGCCTGAATTACAGAGGAGTTCATTCTGAAATACAACATGCTTAGCTGTCTGCTGGCATATGAAAAAAGGAACTACTGCTTCCCGAGAGAGAGAGAGAGAGAGAGCGAGAGAGAGAGAGAGAGAGAGAGAGTTAGTTGGGATGTAATAAACTGCATCAAGGTCGATGCCTCCCTGCTTTGCTTCCTTGGCTGTTCCCATCCCATCTCCTGCAGTGACCAAGGAAGCAATTAGCTGACTGCTGTCCACTTGGCTACTTTCCAAATTGTATTTCTCACAAGGTCTGGACACACCATCAGCCCGCACAGCATTGTCTAAGCCCAGACTGGTTTGTGATATTCAGTTAAGGAGATTTAAGCCCTCTCAGTAGTTTTGAACTGCAGCTAACAGAGCATCTTCTTAAATATGTTACGCTGGGACTGCAAGGTAATACTTTACAATGGCGAGAATTTATATGTGAATTAAAAGAAACCCCTTAATTGATAATATAGTTAATTTGTAGCCATGTCTAGCAATGTTCTGCACCCCAAAAATGTTTTCAAATGATAAAAAAATACATAAGTAAAAAGCAGTAATGAACACAGACTTCCATATATGTAATTTGCAAAATATAGTAGAAAGGAAATAAACTATTACAAAATATATTAGTTGATATGCATACATTATATACTTTCAGTCAATTAAAACAAAGAATAAGTACTTTACCTCCATACATCATTCAGATAATTTCAGGCCCAAAATTCCTCATATTTAACCGAGCACATACTTTCCCCCTAAAGGAAATTCTGATGAACGTAATCATTTCTTACCATGGGAATATTTTGGCTCAGAATTTCTCAGTTGCCTATTAAAGTGTGAACTAACAAGCCTCAAGCTTCGATTACGATTACCGGCTCAAGAGCCTTTCAATCACAGCACTGGCACAATGCTAGCAATGCACTTTCTAATATTAAACACATACAAGCAAACAACTCACACCCTGTAACTCAAAAAACAGCAAACAAGAAATACTTTTTATAGGCTTTAAATTAAAATCTATTCACTATGTGTACAGTAATGTGCCTAAAAAGTTGTTTCAGCAAGACTCTTGGTATGTGTAAAGGTGCTGAGGGTTAAAATTATGCCATGGTGACCAAAATGGTCGCTACGGTACTTGGAGCATCGATAGCGCCTTAAAAAAAAAAAAAAGCTGATTTGTGTACATGCCTCCAGGGGTATAGGAGGAAAGCATTAAATTCCACATTCCATCTCCACCATGCAGCAGCTTTGTGCAGCTACAATATCAAACTCTGCTGGTGCTAGTTTAATCTGCAGTCTGCAATCCAATCTGCAAATTAACATCGCTTAAAAGGTCAAAGAAAAACTATAAACTATAAATCACTTTTTTGGTATATTTGCAGTTTGATCACATCAAGTGGGCCAAGGAGGGTTAGACGACCCATTGGCTTTATGTCAATAAATGATTCTTTTTTTGTAGAAATCCTTTAGACACATTTGAAATAAATACCATTATCTGTCTAGGTCAGGAATAGGCAGCATTGCCTCTTTCACTCAGCAGGGTCAATTAAGTCATTAAGGAAAGAGTTGAAACCAAATACTAATTTGGGATGGAACTGACTGAAGGAGTCAATTGGATGAAAAATAACCTGGATGATCTGGATCACCCCTATTTCAGTGTTCCTTCAACAGTCTTCTACTCTGCCGTACAGGGTTTGCTACTGAACCTGCCTCAAACAGCACCTGCACTAGAGGCTCATTAGATCATCTCCCTAAATTAACAAGAATTGGAAAGACAAATATGTGACAGTCTACGACACAGTCTGGGGCTGACAGATAACCACGTCAAACTCTATTGATATTGGTCTGCTTCTAATGGCAACAAGCTCCATTGATATAAACCTGTGTTCGGTCCCACTAGCAGATGGAAAGTAGGCCAATTTGAAGGGTTGGATTCCACACTGAGATCTTCCAAGCCAAGGCAAAGGATGTGGCCAATAGCCCAGAGCCTGAGGTTGGGAGACTTAGGTCAGGGCCAGTGTCAAGGTTTGGAGTTCAATGTCAATCAGGCTGTCTTCAGAACCAAGGAAATATAAAAATGCAGCTATACCGATGCATTGTGCAAGCAGCACAAGGTCGACTGCGTACCAATCAAACATGACACTGAGAGAGCTCTAACATGGACAGGACAAAAAGCATAAGGCTGACAAAATGAACGGACAGCCCCTTCCACCTCATTACCCCCCCCAACCTGGGGACCGTGAGTAAACTCCAGCTGGTCCACAAACTCCTCCCAAGATTTGGTTAAGCAGTTATTACTTAAAGCCATTTCTAAACAAACAAACACACATCGTGCAACTACAATATGGGTTACTAAGCAGCACAATAAACAGCTTTAATTACATTACATATCATTATAAATTATGCATGTAGCCTGCATTCCCTGCCCCACCCCCTTTATCTGCTTTCTTTTATTAAGGGTGCATATGTTTGATGTAGGTCATGGTGATCTACCAATTCATGTTACTGATGGCTTATTTTTTTGTATTTGATCTCACAGCTAGGGTGGGGAAAGTCTGTCATTAAAATACAATTTCTATTTCCAGTCATGTCACATCTGTGTGTAAGTTTTAAATATTGAATCACTTGTTTTATAGCAGATCTTGACTTGCAGTACACATTACAAGTGTAAACTATAAAGGATAGTGAAATAGCAGGGTGGCTGTAAAACCGCACACCTGCCAGCTACTATCTGTATTGCATCACAGCAAACTGCTGTAAATGAAGTACTGAATACTGGAAAACAAGCAGAGAAAATGAAGACTTCCACCATCGCATGTGTGTAACAGCATCCATTCTGCAATGGTTGAGTACAGCCCTGCTCTACACACTGCTTTGCAAGCACACAGAGAGGCAAGGAGGACAGCTGAGGCAACATCTCTGGTGCGGCAGACCGAGTTAAAACAGCCACTTCAAAGTAATACAGGCATGTTACCAAAAGCAGCTTTAAAACTGGAGAAACGGCAGCCGGCACCCGACACTTCACTCCCCCCAATTAAACCAGACCCCTACCAATATAACCCAGTGGTCTACCTTTCATTGATGTGAATTTGCAACCCCACCACCTCCGTCTCATTTTTCCACTTGCCAAAACGAAAAAAAGGAGGTTTGGATCTGTTGAACGGTGAGCTGAGTTAGAGGCCATGTAGCATGCAGAACCAATTCAATGCACTACCTCTCATCCACTCATGTTCTGTGGATTTGCCAGAACTGTCTACCCATGACCCTTCTTTCTTCCATGCTTCCCCTCCAGGCTCCTCGAGTGAACATCTGCTTCATAGCAATGTAATGTTGGCAAGTGTGAATGGGTTCCTAGTCTTCAGAATTCACCCACATCCCCTAAATTGCATCACACTTCCAATTTACTGGAAAGCAGGTTGAGGCAGGCAACACAATTTCAGCCCCACCTTTTGAATTTTTTTTTTTTTCTTTGCTGCAGTGGCTGAGCACTTACTCATTTGCACATTAAAAATCAAGCTCCCTTGTCCATCTCTGCACCTCTATTCAAGTCTACCAGGACATCAGGCAGGCTTCTATACTTGCAGTACATAAGAGAGATGCCCATGATAAGCACTGCAATCAGACCACGCAGCTCTACTGGACTGATAACCTCAACTGGACTGATAACCTCAAACGTCAGCTCTTTACAGTGACAGAAGATCTCTGAACCTCCACTGTCCTTAACCGTGCCACAACAAAATGGAAGCAACCTGCAAATCTAAAGGGTCTGCACCAAGCTGTGTGCTGATGAACGACCATAGCGCACAGTTAGTGCTTTCAAATCTAAGTGTGCAGTATGGATTACTGTCGCAGGGGCTGTGAAGTGCAGCCCCTGCCAATTCAATTTTAGGAGGCACTTGCAGTCAATGCTGGTGGCGCTTAACATTACACAGCCTGGCTTTGCAAATGCTCTTGAGCTAACCTTTGTAAACAGTCTATACAAACAACAACTGCAAAGGCGCATTTTAACAATGTAACACTAAGTGTATAGTATACAGAGCCATTGCATATTGCAGCCTTCTGTATCGTAGCTTTTTTTAACAATCAATTGTAATACCACAGAGCTGTATTTTATTAAGGAATTCACCTTGCCATTGGAAATAGAGTACAATGTATTACATAGACAACCATTGGCTACGCTGAATCATTTCTAGTTTAAGCATTGCGCTTTTCTGATTTGACTAATGTGAACAAGGAATGCAGCAGCTCTGCGTTGTATGTGTTTGCTTGTACTTTTGCGTCACACATTATGATGCTGTAAGTTAATACATTGTGTGGGTTCTATAACTGTATCCAACGAGAAAATCAAGTTTACAGAAAAGTAACATCTGTTAAACAGCTTCAGTGTCTTACGCGGGGTTATCAACGCTGCAGTCTTAAAAGAATTTATTACGACAACTTCAAACCTTCGTGGTTCGATTCCACTGTTCGTGTTTCACCCCCTTTGGATTTTGGGACTCGTCTAGACTGTAGCATTTCTTGCACGGTAGTACATTGTTCTGTTCAAGTGCACTTCCTTTCCGGTGCACTAAAAACTCCCAAGCGGGTAAGCACGTAAAGTTAATTTCAGTTTCTCCGCAGCGGTGCACGTTGTTGAATTATTAAAGGATCTAAATGTTAACATTTCCGCTGTGCGCTTTTAATCCAAGTTCAATTGCATTAAACGGCCCTTAACGCAGAAACACCAAAGCGAAATCAACAACGGTTGACAAGTCGTTAAACTGCGCCAAGCAGTCAGAACAAGTCCAAGTATCCTAATAGAATATACATGCATTGCTGTAGAATGCGGATTATATATTCCAGACCGTTCATAAGGAATCGCCTTTCAATATCACACGGTTTTTTAAAAAGTTATATTGTATTAAATAAACATTATTTTAATAAACGGCCCCCCAGTATGGTATTCCGAAATATCTTTAAAACAGCCGCTTCAGCAGTCTGCACCACACACCGGTCTAAGCAGCAGAGTTGAGGCTTTCTTTGACTCTGGCTAAGTAGTCGCTGCTGGAGTTTCGACAGCAGCCAGTTCGTGCTAAAGCACTCGCACACAGTAGCTCCGTTTTCACTGTCCCAGCCAAGCAATCCTGGAAGAAATAATTCCATGCCTTCTTACCTTGCCATATGGGAAAGACGCAATATCCCTCTCAAATAATCAGCTCACTGTGTATGACCCAAAAGAGGCAGGGTCGCACTTTAAAAGTTCTTTTACTAGTTCAGCACGCAATAGCACAAACACTGGACGTTTTCCCCACTCACGCTCTCTCTTCCCCCTCCCCACACTGCAGGATCAAACCATCACATTCCGAAGTGTCCTAAACAATGAGAAAGGTGGGTTTGCCAAAACATCCACCCACCCTTGCAAAAAAGGACGGCCCTCGTCCAAAAAGACCGCCTCCTTGCGGTAATGCCCGCCTGTAAACCCGGCAGACCCCATTTCTCTAACCGGAGTACCGTCTCCTCCCAGGGAAGTGCGTAAACAGCCAGACTATGAGCAACCAGGCTCAGCTGCACTCTGGGCGAAATATCCGCCTATTCTTTACCGGCTGTTTGCGTCACCTCTTTGCCCAAAAAAGGTATGGCAAAGGTTTTGGAAATTGCAGGCGGGGCAAACCCAGCTAGGAGCTGCCGAGAAAGCCTTTGGGTTGCAGCTCCTTGACAGGGTTGGAAAAGAGAAAAAAAAAGGAGACCTTTTCTTTCGCTCTGTCGGCCATAATAACAAGTCAGATCTGAGGAATTGCACAGTGCAGGAAGAGAGCGGGGGAAGGGAGGCTATCGAAACGCACTGCGTGGAAGTCTCCTCTACCATTGTTTTTAAACACATTTGAAAATCCGCATAAGCGCTCCATTTTGTTATTATTTTTTAGCAGAAAAATAAATGCACAAAGCAATACAAAAAAAACAAAAACAAAAAAACAGCTAAAGTGCACTTTATTTGTTTATTTTTACTTTGTTTAATACAGGTTTATTTGTGTGACTTATTTCCAAAAATACCATTGAATAATAATTGAATATAGACGTAGCATGTTAATATGATTTATTTTTATTTTTTTTCATGCTGTAATTGTCAGACCTCTAGCCTCTTAAGACAATTCATATGTACAGAAAATATTTCTATATTAACTCTGTATGTGCACCCATATCAATGTCATAGTCCTACTATTAAACAATAAGGACCGCATGGGGCACAATATTGTGATCCTTACGTTGTGCTTACGCGAAGAACACGTGTTGATTGATTGCGCATTATAATGATGTGTCACAAAAGCAGGGTCAGGACACAGGTGCACTCTCAGGACTGCTAGGTGAAGTTCTCCAGTACAACACTGCCCTACAACTCACTTCAGAAAAAATGAAATCCTTATTCTGATCCCCAATGATTTCACCTAAATTCTGCTGGGCACAATCCAATCCATTTGGAAAGTAAGCTACTGAATTTAAGGATCTGTTAAAAATCAATCTCTGTCCCTTCTTAGCCCTCGGACGGAACCTACCTGCTCTATGAATGTTCCTTGTGTTTGAGATGTTTGATCCTCACCTAGTAATCCATGCATTTATACAATTGGCAATGATTCTGGCATTAAGGGCACTGGTTGCCACAGAGCAGCTTATGTTATGAGTCTTTGATAGAAGCTACTACGATAGTTTCATGTTGTTTCGCCCAGTTGGTTTTATGATAGTTTGAACCACAGATCCAGTTTGGTACCATAGCAGTGCTTGTGTGCTGCCCATGTCTGAACCAATAGGCAATATTTGTTCCAAACCCATTGTGTTGCCATGGTCTCATAATAGTTCAGTTGCGATTTGTTAAACTTTGCTGCATGGATTTTTTAAAGAAATGTTCTAATGTATTTGTGTTCAAATTCAAGAATAGGATAAACTGGCAACTTGCACAGGATATGCCACGTTTGTTTTATTTATCTTGCATTTGATTTAACCAGGACTGTCCAAAAAGGATATAATCCAGGACACGGTAATAAAGCTACAACTGCACACTATCAGAGCACCAACAATACACAAATATAATAGAGCTAGCACTGTAGTCATATAAAACCATTGAAGATCTACCAATAGCCAAAACACTTATGTTGCCGCATTTGAAAACTCCTTCAGTGACATCAATGTCATTTTAGCTCATTTTTGTACGGTATTAATAAATAGCCACTGAAAGTTATTTGACCAGACTGAGATCAAGTTACTCTTAATTCACTAAGCTTCTGCAACAACAACAAAAATAAGTAAACACTACGTTATAGGCGCCAGTCCACAATGAGTCATTTCCATTGAAAAATAAATAATTGTCACACCTAGTTTTGATGTTGCGTAATGATCGCATCGGTATAAAACAGGTAAAGATATTTTTTTACCAGGTAAGTGTGTGAATGGTGGGAATGGGGTGGGGGTGGGGTGGAAAGTTGTATTTATTCACCTGCCTCCACTCCTTGTGATGTCATTGTACACATCTGTAATAAAATGAACTTCAACCGCAGAGACTACAATGGACACAGTGTGTGGCACTAGTGTTAGGAGTCTGTAAGTAGTTACTAAACAGTAGATCCACTTAGGAACTGACCAATCAACCAAACACACTGAAATACAGGGCTAATGTAAATACTGTAAGATTGGACACTTGGAATAGTAATCTCAGCCCTCCTGGATTATTTAGTACTTTCTTATTCTAAAGTAGTATAATACAGGAAGGGCCATATCTTCCAATGGTGCACTCTAGTCTTTATTTTATTTATTTGTTTAAATAAGGTAAACCTGTTCAATTTGAAGTTATAAATATATAGTGACACTGCAAAGATGTGTTAAAATATTGTGGTCTGTTGGAATTCAGGGCTTCGTTTTGTTTTGTGTTTTTAAACGTCAAAGAGGAGTTTTGATTTAGAAAGTGACAGCAGCGTGCCAAGTCTCCAGAGAACTTCTCCAGTCTTCTGGAACCCTGGTAATTCCCACGGACTCACCCTGAGCCCGACAGCTCTAAAGTCTTCAAACAGGCAGACAGTCTGAAAGAAAGGAGGCCAGCAGGGTAATATAACATGAAGCCTAGCTGCTGCAAGTTTGGATTGCAGCTCATTCAAGTTTTAAAGCCCTGGTTCTCAGTTTTCTCAGTTCTCAGTTACTAAAATGAATTAGTCAGTACCGGTGTAGTGTTATAAAGTGGTACATCGTCACAATGTGGTACGCATACCAAAACTTGACCCTTCTAATGTTAGAAAGTGGTATGCTGTGAAATTTTGGTACAGGTGCAATCAATTGTGATGTGATGTGTCTTCCTATTGCCAAACAGGTACATTTACCATTAATTCTACATTTTTGCAAACCATTAATTATACTTTTTTTTTGTAAACTTAAACTGGAAACAGACAGTCAATTTCTCTAAAAAGAAAAAACAATTCATGACGAACAAGACAAAATCAGAAATCAACCGGAAAGTTGCAGAAGTAAAGAAAATGTACAAGCCCCAGTGTATTGCATATGATAAATATTCGCATACTATTTTGTTAATGGTGGAAAAATATGATTCAATTTAAAAAGATGAAAATGACAAAAAAGGCTACCCCCCCACCCCCAAAAAAACAGCATAACGTACCAGACTTGAATGGGCACTTCTGTGTTTTCGAAGCGAAAGTTGTTTAGAAGCTGTTTAGATATGCACGGCCAAGCACGTTTTATCCGCGTACCTGAAAGTAACACTGCACCTGATTGACAGTTTTCTAGGATACAGAAAATGACACACTTTGTGTTTTGTTTTATAAACATGACTCTGGCTACCTTGTGTATCCAGCTATTGGCAGTCAATGTTCATTTTCTCAAGGGAGTTTATAATGCTTATGTTTTGAAATGTTTCAATGTAAAAGTAAAGTTGAATTTCCCAGATTTAAAATGCAAAATGAGGGAATATTATTCTGAATTGCAAAATGAAATAATAATAATTAAAATAAAAAAAAATCTTGAAACACACAAAAACATTGTTACGTTGCTACTGCTGCTTTGAAATTGAGGGATGCGATTATACCAGTTTCTGAGATCTTTTCCACTATTTGATGCTTCCTTACGTTAACTACTTGCTAAGAATGAATAAATTTCATCCACTATACCCCACTAAAAATGCTTATGTGCAATAAGTCAAATCTTTATTACCACTGAAATGGAGACTGCTATGCCAATAATCTGTTTATTTTAAGGTTGTAAAATAATACGGGCTAACACGTGATACTGTATCACTTATCTTTCACTTGATGTGAACAATCGTCTGCGTTCACTATAGAGCAAACCGTTCACAATGTCAATGCTCGCTGACGTTTCACACACTGGCCAGCTTTTAAAAAATAGTCAGAAGATAGGAACCTGCCTCTGCTGTTGTTAGTATTCGTTCCCCTGTAACACAACCCAAAGGGTAAACTTGCAGTAGTCATATCTGCTGTAGATTGGGGGTTAGATGCATTTACTGCCAATGGGGCTCAAAGGGTGCTCAAAACCGGCAGTTATTGCCTGCTACGCGTCTCGGTTAATGCGTGGACAAGGAAATGGTTATCCAACTTTAAATTCCAACTGTCTGTTTTTTCCAGGGTTTTAGAACAAAATACACCTAGCAACATCCCCCCAAAAATTCCCTCCAAGCTCTCTTAAAAACCTTACCCAATTGTGTGGCAGGTTGATCCTGAGGACTAATTTACACTGGTTGAATAACTCAATACCAGATTTGAACTCAGATATTTGACTGTTTAATCGTGGTCTTAATAGTTTCATTGAGCTTTACCCATGGCTTATATCTCGGTGTCAGGTACTGTGCAAGGTTCAGGGCACTTTCAAAGCCAGATGGACGCTGTGCAGTGGAAACATTAACATGGGCACGATTCTAGCGGATATATCTTCAAAGCCTTTACCACAGTCTTCAATTAATGAACCCTTATTTTTCGTAAGAGGCAAAACCCCAGTTAATTTAACAAAACTACAATTAAGCAATCAAGCAATTTGATTCAAGTTCTCTTAATCAAACTGTTTGTTTCTCATTAAGATGTTTTTTTTTTCTCTCCTTTAAAAAACATAGGCGTTAATCAAAGCATTGGGGAAATGCTTTGAAGACATCACCCTAAAACGTGTAGTACTAATGTTTAAAGTCTTATTATGTAACATTATACTAATATTTGATTTCTTATTTATAGCGGTTGTAGCTAACGAAATAATTCCATGAACCCTTCTTGTTGTGCACCTCTATTCACAATACAAGTTTCCGATGTGCAGTTTTGGAAAGTAAAACTACTAAAATATCTAGTTCTGCACTGGGTTATAGAACAACATCCTCCATTCCCTTGCCTTTCTCTCAGGAAATCTGTTGCATTTGCACTGGAAGAACACTCATAACAGGCTATCACCAAACAGGTCAGAAGTGAAATATTAAGATCATTTAGATGATAGAAAGGATCCATTTAAAAGGGGAACAGTGTGCACTACAGGATGTTGTGTCAAGTGAAACTGCAGAATGTAACATTTTCGCTATGTTTTTTTTTTCTCCCCACTGTGGAATCCATATATGGTCTAGTCTTGATTTCCTTGCACTTCTCATGTCAATATTCAGCACATTAGTGTAATTCTAGGGGCAAGCCCCCTTCGCTAAATGCTTTTTGCTAACCAATTACATAAAGACCACTGCCTGCTCATCTCCCTTCTGGGAGGGTTGGTGGTCCTCTATCAATCATCCCCTTGGTTGACCTCTAACCAGGGGCAGCTAACACAGGACTGGAAATGAGAGATCCTGAGCCAAACAATGTAAACATCTCTATATTACCTCACATTCATTTATTACATCTGCTAAATCTGTGCCTCTATGTATATTTAGTTCATTTTCACTTGACCTAACTGTTGATCAGAATTCATATGCAAAATATCTTTTTTTTTTGGCAGTGGTGGGCATTTTGCATCCAACCGTCACTAAAATGCAAAACAGCATAACATTTTTTTTATTTGCTGAGCACTATTACAGTGACTGCACCCGGCTCCAAACTCCCTTGCTTCGTGAAGCACCTTGACATGATTCAGTGCATGGAAGTTCTGGGGGGGGGCAATCCTATTATACATCATCAAGAAGGGTTGCATTGAAAGGTGGTAAGAGTCTGGGGGGTCAGCCTGGGCTCCTGCTGAAGCAGGTCGAAGATCGATCATTTGAATGTTCATACAGGGTCCCCTTTTTTGGCAGCGAGAGAACGCGCTCAGGTTGCATGTCTAATCAGGCGTGGCGTCTGCAGCAGAATCTGTTAGGATTTATGAACCATTTTAGAGGCTGTGCTAAATATAACATACCCTTGAAGCACAAGTGATGGGAGGATGCAGGTCCCTAGTGTCAAAACACTAAGGAAAGTGGGTTTCAAACGACAACACGGTTTGTTCTTTAAAAAAAAAAAAAGGTTTGTTTGAGGGGAAATTAAAATCACTCAGAGTCATATATTACCTGCATGTAAAACTGAAAGAATAAATGACACTAGCGCAACTAAAAACCGACAGTCCCTTTGAATTAACCTCAGAACGCCTGTGAGCAGGGAGGAGAAGCTCTTAGCTTGCAGCTTTTCAGTATTTTCTGTTATGTTTCGTGTTCTGTGTGACTGGCTGTACTTCGCAAGCTCAGAGCATTGTGGGATGGCACACACTATCTTGTGCATTCATTGGTTGTTCGCTGTAAGCTAATAAAAGGACGCTGCTGTTGACTCACCTCTTGGTCTTTTGTCCAGTGATTCTAAAATACAATAGACTGTAAAATATTGTCTACTAGGACACAGCGTTTTCCTTTTCTTTTTCAATAAATGGGTTAACAAAGCTTTTACTCTGTACACGGAATTATTTAACTCTTTCTTAACTGTTATCCATAATGGTGTCAAGGCTACTTCCCTTTGCTCTCACTAGATGGCAACCCTAGCACCAAGTAATTCTGGACAACGGGGGCTTTTCCACTGTGGGACGACACAAAGGTAAATATTTTCCTTTGTAAAGGACACTCAGTTTTAACACAAAGACTACTGGGGGACTCTAATACCTGCGGAGAGGGACGCTCTGTATTGTGATAGAATGGAGATATTGATGAGGCTATATAACGCACCGCTCAGACTCCACAGAGTGGACTCCTCAGTCCTGGTCACCACATAACCAAAAGAACTTTGTGAAGACTCTAGAATCTTAACAGGGGTGGACACAGTTAACCCTGGCCAATAGAGAAAGGCCAATAAGCTGGTATTTTAATGACGTCCCAGTCTTCTAAAGGTCACTGCAGGTGTTAGCGCCCTGCTTCAGACAAACAGCACACAGGGCGGGGGCTGAGTGAGATGCATTATCTCTGACTCACACTCCAAGCAGCTAACCCCGGCAGCCTGCAGGCAAACATCTGCACGTCTGAGCTGATAAGAAGAGGCAAGAGGAGCTCCTGAACAGTGAATCAGAGGGCACGGCTTGGCAGTGAAGAGCCCCCAGGTTTTCAACAGTGACGGGTAGCAATGACTGACACCACCCTACATCAACATAACACACACTGTAGGGGGCAGTCGATTCTTCAAGTTTACATGTCGATCTATTGATTTATTTATTTTTTCTGCAATGTTAAAAGGACGTTTTAAA
This sequence comes from Polyodon spathula, assembly GCF_017654505.1. NCBI lineage: Eukaryota > Metazoa > Chordata > Actinopteri > Acipenseriformes > Polyodontidae > Polyodon > Polyodon spathula. Next base: position 3,556,266 of record NC_054565.1, on the reverse strand, counting down.
GGTGTGGGATTTTCAAATTGCTTTAGTCCAGTCAAGTAATTTACTGCAATTTTTTAATTACAGTTTTTACAAATAGAACAAATAAAGGGTGTTTTAAGTGGTTTCAAACCTAATTTATTGACATAATGTTATTTTTATTATTTTATGAATGTTACTGTCACTATGTGTTCAAAAGCTACTCCTCAGTTTTAACTGCCTGCCATAGACAAGTAATGTAGGTGAAATAAGCAGCAGTGGCTTTGTATAAGTAAGCAATAGCACCCTCTAGTGGCAGATTATTAGATGCCACTGGCTCTTCTATAAAGACACTGCCCCCGAATATCAAAGCTTTTCTGAAAAGCCTGCTGCTGATGGTCAATGGACAAGTTTGGTTTCAAATCGCTTTCCCGTCCCAGTGGCAAACATGGAAATAGGTATTACAGCTGATTAGAATCAGCTTTCCCGCAGCTTTGAAAGTGTAAACAGGGTATGGCCCTGCATTTCCTCTTGCCCACACATACAATACTAAGAGCTCTGCTGACTGCACAAGTTTTTCTCACCTTTTGTTGTCGGATCCTGTCTCTTGATATGCATGGAGTTTGGAATCAGCAGGTCGTTAGCCTTCTGTAAGGATCAGTCTTTGCCTTGATGTAGCTGTTTGGGAGTTGATGATGACTCCTTTGTATTTTTGCTATTGTTAATGTTTAATTCTGTGTTTAATTTTGTGTTTCCCTTTATTCTGTATTAATGTTTTGCACTACGCCACCTTGGATTCAGAGCTTGTCAGATCTCAGATGCTATACAGAGACTGCCCCTGGTTAGTATGAGACCGATATGAGGTACTGTTGAGTGTGAAGTAATAGTCTATAGTCTGCAATCTCAAATTCAACTATTGCCACAATTTACTGTCATAGCACATGCTTTGAGCTGGGTGAGAAGTCTGCCTTTTTATGTTGTACAGCATGTAAAATATGATGTATATATAAAACTCAAATGAAAAGCAATTCAGTACAGGGAATGGTCTATAGTGGTACCGTGTTTACTTACACATTGCTTTCAATACTACTTCTGCAAAGGAACCCAGAGTGCGTAGAAAGCTACATTCCACACTTTTAATGTATCTTCTTGCAAAGAGTGTTATAAAGCATCTGATTCAGACAGTCGGCTGCAATATTACAATATGGACACTAGATGGTACTCGTGTTCTGTTTGAAATCCAGATTTTCCCCATTAATCACGATTTTGCAAATCTGTTCTTTAAGTTTTTTTTAAATTTTTATTTCAAGTTCTAGTAACATAAACCACAGCTTCAATATAAACAACTTAAACCAATATCTAAAAAAAAAAGACTTAACATTATGAAAACAACATACAACCCACGTTTGAAATAAAAGCAGGATTGTTATGAAGAAAAACAAATATCCATTTCTCTTGTTTTACGTTGCATTTCTCGTTAACATTTCCAGAAACTCCCCTGAATGAGACATTACAAGGGTTTGTTGTTCTGCTATAAATGTGGTGCAAAACCAATTACAATATGAAAACCCTTAGATTGCGACTGGCAACGCTATTGGCTAATACAGTGTCACATGACCAACAATAGTGTACGCACAAAGGTCTCATAGTTATAGAAATATTGACCAGTGACCACGGGGTTAATAAAAGAGATTCTTAGAATTTTCAATAGATATATCTGTAGACCACACTCGTTTCTATAGAGACAGATACAGTATATAGATTTGCATAATTTTCTACAGGTCTGTAAAACTGCTGATAATAATAATAAAATAAAAAGTTACTACATTTTCTGTTGATTTCTGTAAGTGTAAATTTATATTTTCTAAAAAATACCATATAATTCACAGTAATTTGATGGTACTTAGATGGTACAACATTATTTGTTGAATTTTGCCACACACTTTTTTCTCAGGAGGGACAAACCATGTTCTGAAACTTGCAAGAGTTGAGTGTATAATAACACTAGTGTGAACTGAACAAAAATCGACCTACTATCGTAAGAATTTCAGTTTGCACAGCTTTGACTAGAAAAACGGAAGTAAAAATAAGATGGTACACTTTCATCACTGCATCACACTGAAGAAGACACGAGGCGAAGCATCTGTCTGCTTAACTTAGTAGAATCTTAGAATTTTACCTTAGAATTCTGATTGAGCGTTTCACAGTTATGGATGATAAATAATTAATAAAAACCATACTCCAGTGGCAGCCTGGAATAACAGTTGCTCTTCTTTAAGACAATCATATTAATTTAATGAGGTGAGGCCTTCTCCATTCACAGCGACATTAAATGTAAAAATCTGACATGGTTTTGTAAATCACCGAATGAAGACATCAGCAGGATTAATTTGGGGTCAATCTCCGTCACAGTTTAGATCATTCAAATGTTTTGTTTTTTTCTTCAAACAACAGACTCCGACCTACTTAGGGAACGCCAGTGAAGACCGAGACTGATGGATTTTACTATCTTTGTGAATTTTAAATGAAGTTCAGAAATTTCCATTGCAAAATAAACAAAGAGACTCAATTATTTTATTTGAAACTTTCACTCGCCTGGATTTTCTGATTAAACAATTAGTTTTCTGTTTCACATAATGGTCTGTTTTGTTTTTTAACTGATAAAGGTTAGTTGTAACAAATGGCTAGCTGTCATTTTGTTAAAAATTGTAGCACCTAAGTTAAACATAATTATAAGTAATAGTTTTCAAACATAATTTGTTCTGCCTTATCAGAGTGAGAGAAGAGCTAATTCATTTCCTCCTCAAACACACGGATACAAGTGAAAAAAATAGTGGAGGATGAAACATTCATCCCCCCCCCCCCCAAACACACAGACACACACACACACACAGAGAGACTATACGCACACACACACACAGACTATACACAGACACACACAGAGACTATAGACACACACACACACACACACACACACACACACACAGACTATACACACACACACACACACACACACACACACACACACACTATACACACACACACACACACACACACACACACACACACACACACACACACACACACACACACACACACACACACACACACACACACACACACACACACACACACACACACACACACACACACACACACAGACTATACACACACACACACACAGACTATACACAGACACACACAGAGACTATAGACACACACACACACACACACACACACACACACACACACACACACACACACACACACACTATATACACACACACACACACACACACACACACACACACACACACACACACACACACACACACACACACACACACACACACACACACACACACACACACACACACACACACACTATATACACACACACACACACACACACACACACACAGAGTCACACACTTGCACACAGACAGAAACACACAGATACACACACACACACACACACACCATTTCAGCCCCTCACTTTCTCTTGACAGACAAAAAGTTTTCTGCTGGATTGCCCTGGATTGCCTTGTCCTCACACATCAGCTTCTAGGTGATGTTCACTTTGATAGCATCATCTTGTCACTGCGTCCAAGCCGAGCAGCAGGATGCCAAGGGATCCCTTTCATAATATACTGTCAACTCTCATTAATACGAATTGCAAGGGATCAGCAAAAAAAATGGGCTTATCAGTAATTCTTATATCAGGAGTCTAGTGACAGTACCCTGAAAAGTATTGCAAAATAAAAATGACTGTGCCTTTTATTAATTTAATAAGGTTGAAAGGGAACTTTTAAAAAGTATACATTGCAAATCAAATCTGCATGCCCCATTCTGACCACGGGCATTATTAAACACAACAGGCATCCTCAACATCAGGGAATTGAGCAAACTGGAAAAGCTAACGACTTGCAACCACAGTTTGCTGTTCACATTACTGTATCTGGGATTTTCAGAAGGATTGACAAAGTGTTCGTGGGAATGCAACATCTTTCTTTTCCTTGTATGGCGGTGCCTTAGCCATCACTTTCCACTTCTTTTTTTTTGTCTGCAAGAACAAGTCATGTTTTTCGCACTGCTTCATGGAAATGGCATTGATACATGAGCACAGTGGCAAACAGGAAAACTGTGTCTATGGCAACTCAAAATGCACTGTAAGATCCAATGTCATTAATCTACCCAGAAACACAACAGAGAAGCACACAGAATATATTATTGTATTTGTAGGATGCATAATAATTAAAAAACTAAAAGCAAAAACAAATAGCTGTCCTGTTGTAGGTCTGGAAGGTATGGGGATGACTTCAGAGAACACTATGGAGATTCAGAAAGTCAAGCACATCATTTTTTATAAGAGTAGTGCCTGTTATATAAAAAAAACTAGAGGGGTATTGTAGCCTCTACTGTGCATTGTTTGACTTTAGACCTTTTTGTATCATTTTTTCATAGCACAGTTGTTTTTTTTGTATACCACTGTGGCCCCTGTGCATATTTTGTGGTTTGTGTTTTACGTTGTCTGTTATATGTATTTGTAGTGGTTGCACAGAGTGTGGGTTATGTAGCACAGGTGATGTAACATATATATTTGTATTTAGGCGCGGGGAAATGCACAACCACTTAGTTCAAGTGCTGGGATTGAAGCGAATGATTAATTAGTAATCGAATCCCAGCACAACTGTATATATAGAGGCACGAATCACTCACTCGGGTTGGGTCTACAGTGAGGAGGTACAGGAGAGAGACAAAGGAGAGAGTTTTTTAGCACAATTGGTACTTGTGCTGGTTCAACACCAGCACGATACTTGTTCGGTTGAGTTTTGGTTTTGTTTGGCTTGTTCAGTGTTTGTTCTGTTTTCTTAAACCTTTTTATTTTGTTTATTTATTATTTACAATAAACCGTCTCAACAGCGCATTTACTTGCAGTGCTGTTGTCATTACTTCCTGGCCCGACGACACCAAGAGCCAGCCTGTTCGCAGCCATTTTTATATAACATCAGCCCTTTTTTAGGATATCTTGAAACAAAACTCCCGCTCTCCAGCAGTTACTGCATAGTGTAATATTTCATTCAAGGTTTAACATGAGTGATACATGCAGAGGTATTTCAGTTTGTTTGTTTGTGGTGAATTTGTGGTTATATTTGATCATTTTTATTCATAAATGTTATAGTATACCGATATGTATGCATGTGAACGTGTATTTATTCATTGTCACTCAGCACCCCTGGCTGAAGGTTTCTGTGGTTTGGGCCACAACTGCAGACTCAATCCACCAAAAAGAGAGCTATGCTTTCCTGAAAACGCCATTCCAGCAACACCCGAGTCTGTGGACACTGTGGTCAAGACAGCCACTTAGTTCAGGGACAGACTGGTTGCACGGCAACCCTTGTGAAGTCACTGAGAGCCTTCTGTTTTCCCTTGACAGCTTATATAAGTCTAGCGTTCTATTTGTTCCATTGTCTCACAGATCAAAATGACTGACATTTAAAAAAAATAACAAAAGTGAGTTTTTTTCGAACACCATCAAAAATGCATCTTCATGCCTTTATTTTAAGAGTGAGACTGCTCGAAGTTCAAAAGGGGGTGGGACTTGGCAGGTCTTTTGAGGTGCTGGGAAAGTTGTGATTTTGGGTTTTTTTTTTTTTTTTTTTAAGGGATGCCAATCTGTAAACTGACAGGAAGGATTGCTGCAGTTTTTCTCATAGACAGAGCTTGTTTGTGCATATGATTCCTTGAACTTTCACAGCAGGAAACCACTGCTGCCTAGTGTCATGTACAGCAGCTCAAGCAGGCAGGGGCACGAAATGAAGGATCCACTCGAACTATGCTCACAGCCAGCGAATGCAGGTGAACTAAGTCCTCTACGAAAAAAGCAGACTCCACATGGATTTGCCAAGCCCCCTGCGTCAGCTCTGCAGCAGCAATGAACTTTCCGGTGACCCGAGCTTAACGCTGGCTCCTGGGATCGGATCAGAAATCAGCTCCACAGTTAGTAATGTTATTTGATAGGGTGCTATGTTTGGACTTTGTATTCATATTTACTCTTAGTTGAAGAAAACATTAGTGGTCAAATGAAATTAACTAGGAACATGTTTTTCCATAAGAACCTTACTAACGTTATTCAGTCTGCAGCACGAACTGTACTAATACATATTCAATTGGTGGGTAGCATTTACAGTTCGGTACAGAATATAAATATAGCTTGGTTTAAAGTAGTCTAGTAATGTACTGTAAGCATAGATTTAGTTTAGGAGCGTAGGAGTCTGTTTATTTTTCAAATACGTTAGTAGCATTCTTATTTACATTAAGTCATAAACTAATTGGTGTAGATATTTGTATTCTGCTTATTTGGGACACGATTTCTTGTGACAAATTGGTCCAAATTGAGAGTAATGTACTGAATTGGTAATTACTGTACTGCAATCTTAGCAAAGGTATGCATCATTTCAATTCAGCACATAACCTTTTCTAGAGACAGGCACTTCATTTTTTCTCATGAACATAAACACTAAAAAAGTGACTGACACAAATAGATGACATTGATTTATAATGTAATTCCCACAGAGGAGACGAAAGGTTGAGCAAGTCTGAAAATGTAAAAAAAAAAAGTTTTGCTATGAAAAAGAGGAACAGCGTCCCTCAATGGGATTAAGGTTGTTATCTGTTAAAAATAATACTGATCTCAGCTCACACTTTTGAGGGTTGAGGATTGTAATTGAATGTTTTCTAAAATTGCTCTTGTAAATGTAGTGCTCGTGCAAGGTGAGGGGCAGTTGTCTACAGTGCCATGCAGTCCTGGGCACCTCTCAAGCAGAGTCATTCAATAATGTTGAATTTTGTGGTGGGTGTCGGGTGTCCACTGGCTGCCATTTGAGCCACGGGTTATCCACTGGAAAAGGCTTGTGGACCATTATTGGCATCTCACAGCTTCAAGGGTATCTACATACAAACAAACCTTTTCTCCTTCCTGGAATCCCTTTAAAAAATAATTGTAAAACACATACAGGGTCTCCTAAATTTACCACTTTTTATATTACTTAATCATTCTCTAAACTGAAGGCCGATTAAATACTCGCATTTCAATTTCTTCAGTTTTAATTCAATTTTAATCAATTTTAATCAGTGAAACTCTTGCCAAATGAACACAAAATCGAAATGTTCTTGTGTAATTAAAATGAAACGGCAAACTAAACAGTGAGCCGTGTTCAACGGAGTGGAAGCCCAGGACATACTACCCTGTGTGCCATTCAGACTGCAGGAAAGAAACAACAACCTCAAAATGAAAGGCATGAGCCTGACCTGAATCAATAACATGCATTTTAGCCCATCAGACTCATTTCACCCGAGCTGTAAATGAACCCAGAAGTGATTTAGTCCATTACACAAATGTGACACCGAATGCCTGCCAGAGACGCAGTTTGCATTGCATATGACTACTAGAGGCATTCTACCAATTATCACAGTTTTGGCCGTCCCCTGTTCATGCAATGAGAAGAAGCTCTCCTTTAAAATACAGTGTCCTGGTGGGTATATATTACATGCAGAGCGTTCTTGATTATGCTCCTGCACAGTAAATCTGCAGAGATGCTGTGTTACAGCACCCTTCTTTATTAAGACTGAACCTCAGAAAAGGCTCATCAAACAGGTTGCCCCTGAGAATAATCCCTCATCTCATTTCAACAGAGTGTCTAACTGGTGGTTTCACCAGTCAAGCAAAATAAAGATTGATAAAGACCTCTCCGTTCCTCTGGTGCACTGCAAGATTCTTCTAAATAAACAACCTTTAATGCACATGAATATGAATTGGATTTCAGAGTAAGCCTCAGAGGTTGGAGGATAATGCGCAGGCTGAGGTCTCTGTGCAATAACAATATAGAATGTAGCATGACTTGCCTTAGATCTGTTTCAGTTTCTGAATGACTTGTCATCGCATGTACAAGCTTTCTGGATATCTCTTGTCACTCTTACATGCTCTATTCTAACTGGTCTGGTCTACTTACCATTAACCTTGTTTCCACACCAGTGTTTAAAGAGTTTAATACAAATCTACATTTTATGCTTGTTACCCAAGTGAATACTTTCAATACTATCTGCTCATTTCCCAGACTCGTATTAACATTAATCTTGTACAGGTAGCATTAGGTACTGCAGTCAAATATTACTGATATTCAGGGTCAGTGAAACCAGTGGTTAAAGTGTTTGATGTACATCATTGAATCTACAACCAGAATCTATACCTTTTCACTGGCGTGTTGTTGTATTATTAGCAATGCATGGCTGACAAATATAAAGACACTGATCTATCCTACATTGCAAATGTCCACGGCAACTGCCAGGCAACAAGAACTGAAGAGCAGCTCCTGGACTCAAATTAAAGCAACTTAACATATAAAATAACAAAAGATCATGCAGAATGATTCCAAACATCAGAAAAGGGAAGGGGTTAAAAAAAAGAAAGTGTCATGTCTCTCTGAGGCAAAGGGGAGGACGGAGGAGCATATTGATCAGTCACTAACTAGATGAAAAGTCAAGTTTGAAAAAAATCTTAGCATTAACACAATAATTGGACTATATGCAGGGCAGAATCGATTTGTCAGGTATTCATTTCCTAATTACAATAGGAACAAACAGTTTTGTATTTGTCCCTTCTCTTGGGTGGTCTTCATTATTCGTTCTTCGTCCAGCCAATGATCTGATGTGCAATGGTTTGAGCAGATAACAGCGAAGCTCACAGTAAACTAATCTCGACATAAAGGAAAGAGCCATTATTACCATAGACAGAGAATGCCCTGTAGTGCAAGATAGTTGCTTTTCAGGAGATCGTTAGGTGCCAATTAAGGCTGAATGCCAACGGGCTGCGTAGGACAATACATACCTAAATAGATGGCAAGCCCAAGGACATGCAGAGGCTACTTGCCTTTATACCAATCAATAAAGTCTGAATAATAATACAGTAAAAAACAAGCATGTGGTTCACTGTTTCAAGGACCTCCGTGAGACTGACAATGTTTTAGATCCAGATCATATATGGAAAAGAATGTAGATAGAGGGCTGACAGGTGCTCAGCTTGGTGTTTTCATATCTAAAACGACAGATTTAGGATACGGATTTAAGACAAACGGTAGGAGACACTTGGTGAGGGTATGGAATGGAATTACCTATGGGTTAGCGCGACATGCTGAATCATGCAGATCCTTTAAGACACGTTTTAACAAAGTTTTGCAAATGACCCATAAATGTCACAAGCACTCCCCTAATACCACCTGTCAATGCCAATTAAACAAGGAGTTTCATTAGACAACCTCCAGTATTTTCTATTTTCCTTCTGAGAGAAGACATTGTAATGTAAGGGCTGCCTGTGTTGAGTCTCCTCCACATAAATCACTCTGACATGTTTGCTGATTCGGTTTTAATAAATCCTCAGACAGCTTGCTTCGATGGGCCTTCCTCCTTTAAAAAGCGGGACCAAATAATCATCATGAGAACCACTTATGTACATGCACACCACAAATCGTAGGACTTGTTGACAGTCTACCATTATCATTTCAAAATGCATATTTAATGCTGCAAGGATACTGTAGAGAAGTTGACAGGAGGACCAACGATTAATGGCCTACCTTGTTTCAATTGCCGAATCGAAGAATCTGTACCCCCCTTTAGCTCAGGTTTACTGCACATCCCCCATTTATTGTTTTGGTAAAATTCCCTTTGATAATAATAAAATGACAGCCCCACTTGTTTTCCAAGATGGTGTCGTCAATAAAAGTGAGATGTTGGGATCTGTGGCAGTGGGAGAGCCTGCGCCCAAGCTAATTTCTATAAGGATCCCTTTGAGTCATAGTGGCTGATTGGCACACATTCATTCACAATAGCATTTCAATAGTGTGATCTCATTTAATAACTGGCCCTAGCAGATGAGATCTTATCAATGTTCTAGCTCATACCACAAGTAACAAAGGCAAACATTTCTGTTCACAATAGAGCTGGAAATATGAAGAGCTCTGCGCCTATCCTTAGAAAGGAAATGAATATGTGCGGAGCACCTTTTTTCATTAGACCTGCTCTTTTCATAAGCTGACAATAGTCAAGACTTGAGCGACAATGCCACTGAGATTGAGAATATTGTTTCCTGATTTGTATTTTTTTTCTTAAAGGAAAACAGATTGGTTGGGTGGCCTTTTAGGAACCTCAATTTTCACCAAAGTTTAGCTATGCTTTGAAGGACCAGCTACCATTCTCAATAAAGTCACTATAGCTTCTGCAATGGCATCAGCTGTTTGAATATCGTTTTTTTCTTTCTAACTTGGAAATGGCTTTTCTTTTCAGGTGGCAGAAAACAGATTAAATTGGTAAATTAACCCAAAGACCCTTTTAATCCCGAAGTACAAAGGCAGACAGAAAGGCAACAGATATAGGACAACAAACATGCCAGCCTTTGAGATACCGACAGCATTTTACATGCACCCGGTGTTGGCGCTAGAGATTGAATAACTGGTGCTAAAAGCAAAGTGTGACTGCACATACATGAATATATTAAAAAAAAAGGGTTTCTTTCCTCTCGGGGGGATAAATGTTGAGAAAACAAGGATAGAATAAAGCTCATCTGAATCGAATGTAATGAAACTCTGGTGTGTTTCAGTCCAATGTGAAGGGACTCCAATGGCATGTGATTTTATTAGGAGTCAGTTCTTGCTCTGACTAGCTACATAAACACTGCTTATGGATGGGATATGATGCCTTGAAAAATGAAGCTCTATACGGCAAAGCCTTGATTTTCACCTCTGATATCCATTAAGCCTCCTGGTACTCTTTGTGTACAACACTCTTTTGCCATATTGCCTTAAAGAAAATGCACTAACCAGCCTTCCATCTCTGCATTATGCAGTACAGTACAGTTTAGTAGTTATTTATCACGATGGGTAATATGACAGCAATCGGACCCCACCCCCCCCCCCCCCGGTCCCAATTAGTTTGGATAGAGATATCACTGCACCTACCATATGAGCCACTTACATAAAAGTCTGGAGATGACAGGTTCTGATGACCTCAACTGCTTCCTTACTCAATAGACCTGTATATAAGGGAAGTTGCTGAACTCAGTGTAGTCATGGTACCTTGTTTTCCTGCCAATAATCCAGTGAGGCTTGGATTGTATATCAAAAGGTTGCCTGAATAGAGGATACCAACAATAGAGATGGAAGGCTGAGGAAGAAAAGAGCCTTTATAAACATTTACAAAGATTTAAAATGTCCCTGAACAAATCAGCAGGTGTTTTAGAGGCTAAAAGTCAAGGACAATAGTTTGCAGAGTCCAAGTATCATTCTTCGAGTACTGTCTACCTCCTCTAGCACAGCTGTTAAAGTACAGTGCTAATCCCTTACGACTGACACAGGCCCCTGGCAGCCCGCGAACAGGACCTCTCCAGGTTTTAGGATTCTGTGTCATGAAGAAGCTGAAGTGTTGTACTTGACTAAATCAGAATAATATTCATGCATCTCAATGTGCATGACTCAACAACGTGTGGTACGGTAAGCACATAAGCAACAGCCATTCTCCTATAGAGACCCACAAATGTCTTTGTGCTCATTTGTTATAAAAATGAATTCTCAGTCATAAAGGATCTGATATCATACATTTCATTTAAATCTCTCAATAGAATTCATTCACCCTTACAGAAAAGTTGGAAAAATACCATTGGGATATATTAATAGACCATAGTACCTTACCAATGTTAGAGCAAATATTCCCAGGTGCCATAGTACTTAGACTGATCAGCCTATACCCTGCCAGATAAGCTACAGTTAGATTTTAGAGCATTTTACTGTACAGGTGGTGTACAGGTGCAGTAAAAAGCTCTTAAAATCCAGCTATGGCATATCCTAGCGGGGTACATACTGATCACATCACCTTGGTATTGTAACAGCTAAGCCAGACATATCTTGACAAAACATGTGAAAAGATGAAACACTTCATTTCCACCACTAACGGAACCCAAAGGAATAACAGCTCATGACTGACCAATTTCTTTGAACCTGTGTTCCATTGGAGGGGGCCTTCTCGATCTGTGCTGTCAATTGAGTGGTACTATAAATACTTCGGAAGAATCTTGCCCCTAGACAGGACCTGTGGAAATCTGCTTTTCCCCAGATGTTTCCTGTAAAACCCTTAATCACTACTGTTTCAAACAACACTCAGAACAGGAGATAATGGCTTTATTCCAATACAACAAGCAATGCAAACCATGATAGATTACCAGGAGCACAACCCGGTGAAGAAAAAATGAAATTACATCAAAATATGTTCTGCCTTATACCACAGTTATATCACATATTTTACTCGTAGCTTCTGTTCATGTACTTAATACATTTATCTATTTGCAGTAAAACTTGTATTACCCTAGAACAGATGCATTACTTTTTGTGCTGTGTCACATGTTGCCCATAACTGACTATTTTGATATTTTTTATTCACATATCATAAATGTATTGGAGAATGTATCAGTGAATCAGTAACGTTCACCCGGAGAAGGAAAATCAATCGTAATAGATTTTAATTATTTTTCTATATAGATAACTTCCTGCAATACTGCTGGGGTTGCCACCTATTATGTATTTTACAGAAGAGCGGTTTATTTGATAGTAAAGTGCATCGTTCTGTTTGCAGGCAATAAGGAACAGGACATATTCTGTATTTTGCTTGGCTGTATTGTTTTCTATAATTGAGCCGTTACTCCTTATTCCTGTGCTGTGAGCAGGGCTGTCTCTCCCAGTCCTGATTCCATTTCACACTTCTGAGAGCAACACAGTGGCAGCAATCCAGGTGGATTACATGGCTCTGTAAAATGCTCTAAAAGAAAGCCATCTGTGGGGTATAGGGTGAATGAATTACTCTCTAGGTGAAGCCGGGTGCTAATTCACTAATTCGTCTCCCCTCAACTCTCATTGTTACTAAATGCGCAACACTAAAATACATTTAAAATAAAACAAAATGAATTGGCTTCCCATCGCTTATAAGTCGTGATTTATTTTTGGGAGGGCAGAAGAGCACAGAGAGATACACTGAATACCTAAATAGCTTTAATTGACCATTAATACTTATTATTGACCACTTGGATTCGGAAGCATGTGTGCCCATATTTCTTTTAAAACATTTATAAGCAAGTTTACTTTACTTGCTGAAATTGGCTTTCATTATATATTGTGCACACACTGTGCTTTCTCTTTACTGAGCCATGGCTCTGTGTTGGGAATAATAAACATTTCAGAGGCCTGACTGTAGCATCAGAATACAAATGGTACTGAATGTAAAGTAGGTAGCTATAGCACAGCACATGTTAAATACAGTATTTAAAGCACCTGCCCTGTGGAACAATGATCGGTTTCTGGTCTGAAATACAGGCAAACCCTTTGATAAAGACCTGGGGTTCAGTGAGGAGGAAATGGGCTCCACTGATGTAAGCGTATTGTAGTGTATTGTGAATTCTAGATCAATGCTATACCCGTGGTGCTAGCTGACGTGATCTGGAGTACAGCAGTAGTGATTTAGAGTCGTTAGAATCTACCAGTCTCTGCTTTTATGCCATTGTATGCTACTTTTTGGAATAAGTTATTTGTTAAATTAATGATCATGTGCTTGACCTTATGAGAAATGCATGCATGTGCCATGATCACTGGTCACGATGATCAGTATACAAAGGCACGCTCTCTGTCTTAAGCATTTTAAATGTTTTGTAATGGCAATGCAGTATAGGTATAATGGTAATACAATGTTACAATTTTTAACATTTTACGGTAACACGAGGGAAGCTACAATGGTAAGAGTTATTGGTGGAATACCAATTAGTAAAATGTTTTATTTTGACATACTAATGGCAAGTATACACTATGAATGCATTGCAATCCCACAGTACATATCAGTAGCATTGTGCTATCATATCATAACTACTTAAGTAATAAGGTGCATGAATTTATGACATGCTGAGGTATATCTTAAATCGGCACAGTACCGAGTACATTACGAATAAGGCCAGTTTAGTTTGCTGCATAGGTTTCTGAACTTAAGTTAGGTTTTTGGGGTGACCATTTTAAGATGCCATTGTAGTGCCTTTTGAACTGTGGGCGGATGTAAGTTAAATTACTTTTGAATTTATAGTGTACTATAGTCACAGAGGACAAGATTTTTGCCAACTCTGATTAAATATGCAATAGAGGTTACAAATCTATTGTGTTGCCATTGCAGGTAATGAATTTGCTTACGATTCTGCCTGGGTTTCTTTGGGGTAATGCACTGGTGTTATAGTGGTATAAAACTGTATTATATAGCAAACTGAGGAGCAGTTCTAAAAGCTGTGAAAGGTCAACCAAAGGTTCGGAAATGTGCTGGAAAATTATTAGTCTTGTAGATTTGCTCTGCCCTGTCAGTCAACACTTCTCGTGTAGTGATCGATGGTAACTCAGTAGCTGTGTCTCAGGGGTGTTGAATCATGTTAATTCTGCAATGGGCAGGTGCTAGTCCTGTTTGTCACATTATTCACAGGACACGAAAATATACCATTCGGAGGTGCCAACTGTCAAAGGTCCAGCAAACTGATTGCCGATTTGTTTGAAGATGCTTGTGTGCCTGGGCATGAACTCATTTATTTTGTTTGTTCTGCAATAGTGTAATTAAATCTGACTGGTACAACTGCACTGATTACCATTTCGTCCGGGTAGAATATTTACTGAGTAGCAATGAATTGACTGAAGTAAACGAGCAACTCTTCAGTCTTGCTCTCAGAAGTAATGATCTCCTTGGGTCCCATGTGTTGGCTTCACCTGTGTCTTCACCCTATTGGTATTAAAGTATGCTGCAGCACGCTCTGAAACAAGCGTAGCAAATGGAGATAAAGCATAAGCTACACAATTACATTTACAATGGTAAACTTCAGTTGAAGTTCTCCATGCGCAGTGGAAAGAGGTCTGCAGTTAGGTCCCCAGTGTTATACTCTGCCTGTGTTTAGACTGTTAAAATAGTTCCAAATATATTGTGGCAGACAGGATATCATTTTACAAACACACTATATAAGGTGACCTGAACCTTTCACTGATACTGAAAGCTGACATAAGCCCTTACCCATAATACACACTGCGATACAACATAAAACTACCAGAATTTACAACCATTTCAAATAGCATTCAGTTATTACAGTATGTATGGGTCTCAACAAAGGACTAGCAAAAGTCTTACAAGACCACTAACTTAGATAATGTTTTGTACTTAGTTAAGCGGATTTAGTTCCCATGTGTGATCTTACATTTCTGTTTAAAATGTAATCAGATGTTACAATAATAGAGCACAGTTTTTGGTTTCCTTTTTCTACAGTACCACCATAGATCCAACCTCTAATTTGACTGTGTCTCCTGTACAATGGGTACCCATTCACTGCAGCCTTTTAAAGGGCCATTGTTGGTGAAATTAAACAAAAACACTAAACTATTTGACATCCAGCTCTGACCAGCTTCAAGGAGTGGGGATCCATTTTCTTACTTCTTAATACCTTTCTAAACTCTCAGTCTATGTTAATCCCTATTTGGGTTCGGGGTAAAGTTCCCTTGTTATTGGCGAGGGCCCTAGCCTCTATAAGTGTGTGCGTAATACCCAGAATAGCCACTAATTGGACACAGTACCAGGACAACACAACAGAGACAGGCTTCTGAGAGAATGCTACAATATTATTAAAATCATCACTGGCCCCTGCTTTTAGTGTGATAAAAAAAATTATACTTTTTATATTGTAACTTTATAATCTTGGATATGCTATTATTTCAATTAAAACAGTAACAGGGATAAACAAGTTTTTTTTAGGATTGAGACAATTATATATATATATATATATATGAGCATAATTTACATATTTTATTTAGCATCATATATTCAAAGAAACTACAAGATGAAATTGCATGTATCAAACTACAAAGCGGTATGTAATTCAATATGCTATAGATAAACGGCTGCACCCTACTTGCTTTCTCATGGTCTGATTGCTGCTAGACTATTGGAGTCAGTTTGAACTGTCCACAGAAAGTGATTAGGAACCATTAAGCTGCAGCAACCTGTCAGCTATAGCACAATAACGGGCATGTCTGCAGAGCAGTTTTAAGTATAAAAAATTCAAGTTGAGGTTGCTTTTGCTGATAAGAAGCAAGACAATTGCTAGACGTGACTAGACCATTCTTTCAAACCATTTTTGAAAAGCATGAAATATACTGATGAGTCTTGCTGCTGTGAGCCATTTTCGTCTGTCTTTATTTTTCTTCATTGTACTTTATCTGTGCTCTGTGCAGATGATGTGTTGAGTGGAGGTGAATTGAGATTGCAGCAGAGAGATCTGACTGCTGTAAGATTCCCCCCCCCCCCCTTTGCTTTCAATCTGCTCACCCTCAACCCTCTTTCATTTTTCTCTATTGATTTTACCCTGCCTTGACAGGCAGTTTAAAAGAAGTGCTTTGGAAACATCAGACATAGTGTATTATACAGCATATGGCAGATGGGACAAGCTACTCAATTGAGTTGTATTAAAATTCCTGCAATAACCGAACGCTGTAAACCTGATCAAACAAAGGCTCACAGCACAGCCCAGAATGCGATATTGACAGCCAATCTTACTAAACCAACAGAAGCATGTTTGATCTGGAAATATTGAGGAGTGAAGGGTTCTTAAATATTAAAGTATAGAAAATCTTTACCGCTAACAAGGCCCAATTGCGAATTAACCAAATCCTTTAATGCAATGGGGTCGCTGCCACAGTTAGGTCATTTTAACTTACAATTTGTAAGCCAGTGTTGGTACCTGGTGGAATACTATGTTGATCAATACTGTTTGCCAAAGAATACAGAATTACAAGCTTTGCCTTACAACAGCGATGAGCTAGATTCTCAAAGGTTTTTAGTCTTAAAGTGACTAGCTAACAAAAGTTCCATAAAGTTTAAATGTTTGCTACAATGTGTCTTTCTTTAAAAGCTGCACATTCGAGACATTCTGTAGCCAATGAAAGTGGAGGAACCATAGATTTATTTGTTCATTTTAATTTGTCCTGATTTTTATTTTTTTTAGAAAGGAGAAACTCATACAATATAGTTACAAAATCAGAAATGTACTGTCTTAAATGTTGTCTTATGTTGTTTTGTATTTTGTTTTTATTTCTTCCAGCAAAAAAACCCCAAAAAACTCCTATAATAATACCAGAAAATCTTGCTCAGTCATTTGTTTTTTTACTTTACAGTTTCTAAAGAAGGTCTTTCCATCAACCTGTCTCTTTAGATTACTGACAAAGACATTTAATTTACTTAAAAAGTCAGTGCTTTTCAATCGATTTGACAACTGTTGAGCAAATCTCAATTGCCTGGTCTCATTTAAATTCTAGGTTCTATAAGCACTAACTTCTTTAAAGAATGTACTGTAAGGCTTCCATGGCTTACCTGAGTCACATCTTTCAACCTGTAAGAAGATTGAATTACAGCCTTCAGCCTATGTGAAGCCCTCAACAATAAAACTGTGTGAATAGTATAAGGCTTTTTAAAAACATTATTTGTGCGGACTCTCTTAAGATATTCCCCTTTGGTGTGGGTTTTCAATAAATAAGTACATCAAAGAAAGAGCTCTCTTTCCACCAGCTGGTCTCTTGAGGTTATCGGGAGGACATTTCATTTACTTAAAGTCAGGGCTTTCAACGATTTGAGCCTCATGGGTCTCGTGTCTTAATCATTTAAGAAGACTGAATTCCCTTCCTTCTGAAACCATGCACTGGTGGCTCAGGGTTCTCTGGCTGCTTGACTTGATATGGTGGTGAAACCTGACGTTCAGATGCAGCCACAGGGGAGTGTTTTTACCAGTTGGTTTCTGTGCTCCCTATTAAAAAAGGAATGCATTTATCTACCTGGAAAACAGTATGGGTGTTCACTTGTAGAGTGAGAGAGCAAGACAGAGGGCAGAGGCAAGGCAGAAAACACAGCAATGCCCTTGCAACCAATGCTTTAAATGTTCAGTTATTAACTTTATAAACATAATTACTGGTCTCCCTTTTATTGAGCTGAGAATATTTATTTGATAACGTTAATTCAGGATATGTAAATATTTAAGATAAAATGTTATAGATACATTTCTGAATCCTATCTTTGTTGCAGGACACATGGTCTAATCACAGCTTGTAGAACACATGGTCTAATCACAGCTAATAGAACATGTGGTCTAATCACAGCTAGTAGAACACATGGTCTAATCACAGCTAATAGAACACGTGGTCTAATCACAGCTAATAGAACACATGGTCTAATCACAGCTAGTAGAACACGTGGTCTAATCACAGTTAATAGAACACATGGTCTAATCACAGCTAGTAGAACACATGGTCTAATCACAGCTAATAGAACACATGGTCTAATCACAGCTAATAGAACACATGGTCTAATCACAGCTATTAGAACACATGCTCTAATCACAGCTAGTCTGCAATACAACACTTGGAGTGATGGGGTACCTGAAAGGAGTTTCAACAGTTCATCTATTGCAGGGGTGTCTATGGTTGGCCCTTCCACTCCTGGTCTTTGTTCCAGCACTGTTCTAAATTGTTCAATTGACCCAAATAAACCTCCACCCAGACCCTGAAGTAATTCATTTTACCATTTTACCTGTTAAACCTGGAGTGGAGTGGCCCTCCAGGACCTTGATTATACACCCCTGAGCTATTGCTTTGACTCTGAAATACAGTATGTGCATATTCCAAACTGAAGCAAAGATCTTCAACAGAAGAAACTGTGGACCTGTTGTATTTTTGTTAGGGCTAATAAGAGTTTTTTTAAGTTTTTGTATTCATTTTAAACCCTTGCTTAGACGTTAAAGACCTTCCGCCTCCCTATTTACATCCAGGGTCTTTCTCAGCAAGAGACTAATTGTCATTCATACCCCTGATTGACACATTAAAGGACATATCAGCTGGGCTGGGGACAAACCAGAGGACTTGCTACTAAGGCTGTGAAAACTACAGTGTGCATTGAGATAGAAGAGGTGATAGAATACCGTAGGTGTAACAATTGCTCCTTGAATCCCTCTCACATTGCAGGTTCAGGCCCTCTGCTGCATTCAGTAATCGGACAGAGCATAGCAATTCCTAGAGTTAATTGGCTTTGTTCTTCTCACACGTCACATCGAGTTAGCTCATGTGTAATTTCTGCTTATCTCTGTTTTCTGTGATCAAGGGTATTCCTTGGCTACCTTTACAGATTATTAAACAAGGAATTATTATTAAATATTCATGCCAAACCCTGCCTGCGTGAGTCAGGGATTAAGTGACAGGATTAAGTGAGAGCTTGCTTATGCATGTAGAAAGCGTCTTTTCCCATGTCCTGAATTTAAGAAATATCCTTCTTTTGTACCTCTTCTCCCAGGAGATCCATGCTCTGTTTTTTTTTTTTTTTAAAGCATCTTCTGCATGGGCAAAAGGAAGAAAGTCATTGCTGGTTTCTTATATCTTCCTCACGTAAATCTGAGACGAGTTCAAGTTTTCAGTGCTCCAACCTCAGTTAAATATGCTTTCTAATTATCTAAACATTGCCCAGCTTTAATTCAATATTGTCTTCCCCCAGGGGTGATGTATTTATAACCATCACTGAACAAAGGGGTCGCAGGGTTTATGGTGGCAGTATTAGGATACAGAGGAGGAAGCAAATCCGAAAACATTACAAAACTAGATACTTCTTTCTTCTGTATTTGCAGAGGCCAGTTATCACCCTCAGGAAAGTGCAGTTCCGGTAACCTTTGCAAACAGCCTTGTCCTCTGTATGTTCATGGCACTGTAAATTCTGTCCTCACGTCTCTAGTGATAAGGAACCTGTGTTGTTGTCCCCTGCTGATTCCCTACTTGAAAATGTGAGCTGTCAGTGAGCGGGGAATAATGCATGAGAAACAATCTCTTTAAGCATCTTGCCGTATTAGCTACTATAAGAACATCAGATTGAGAAAATTACCTTTCCAATAATCAACAGAAAATAATGTATTGGAAGAGATGTGGTTGAAGTGAACACCTTATGAGTTATCTCAACCATCTATTACTATTTAGCACTCAATAGTGCTGAATTAAGAGATGCTAAAAGAAACTCAATGACAAACATTTCGACTAGAAGTTTTTTTCAATGCCTTTGCAATGATGCAGGCAGCACAGTAACTGTAGCTCATATTCACTTTGATTCAAGCACGCTCCAAATCACCCACGGTTTCACAGGAGCTGAAAGAACCCCATTGCTCACCAGACACTCAACCTGCCCATTGCTGTCTCTAACAGCGCTGCAAAACTGGAACGGACTGGAATATTGACCAACCAAACGACGAAATGGTAGCATATCCACTTATCAAGCAGCCAATGACAGATGCTCTCAAGACTTGTACTTGTAAAAAGAATTTGAAATGGAATTGGAATTGAAAAAAGGAATTGACCCCAACCCTGGCCGTTACTATGGTAACTTTTAAAATGGAAGGACTTTATTAGCATTCTTTTTTTCTGCATCTAAATGCTAGGTCTCTAAAGAGGTTGATTTTTAGTTTATGAACTGTTTACAACTAGTATACTAACACATAAACATGTGTTGTTCATTTTGTGTTGAAATACAAAATGTAAACTGTAGTAATCCATTGCTTTGCGTTTTGCCTCTTTAAATGTCTACTTGCACCTGAAGAAGAGACATTTGGGGTCTTGTAACTCACTGTTAATCTAAAAAAAAAAAAAAAAAAAAAAAAAAAAAAAAAAAAATAGTACCAACTGTTCATATCTGTGAAAGTTTAGAGGACTCAAATATAATACTTCAGAGCAAATAGGATTCTTACCAAATAAGTTAACTCCTTTTCATAAATTAGCTTTATTTCAAGGTGTAATTTAAACAGTCTAATATGCAATATAATACTGCGATGGTTTCTGCAGGTACAGAAAATGAGATCTTACCATGTATGTTATGCATTACATCAGGGTTTGGCCTGTGGAGATCCACATGTACAGTAATACCAATGGTTAACTGTTTGATGCACAGTTACATGTGATTTGATGCACATGGACAGGTTAAAAAAAGGAACAGATATGTTCAACAGAACCTCTGACAAAAACTACATATAACCTAACAACCTTGACTAAGAACCACCACAAAATGGCTTTTTGATGAATGTTCTTGGTTTGCCCTACAGAAGCCCCCCTTTCATTTTTGTCATCAAAAAATAAACTTTTAAGGCAGTGATTGATTATGGTTCTTATAAAGTCTTATCAGTTCATACTCAAGATGTTTTGCTAGATGTACACTGTTAACAAGCAAACACTTATGGCAGGAAATAGCTTTGAGGTTCTGATCTTCACAAGAGGAGCCATTTTGATTCGGTGTACTAAAATGTACAATGACCCAAAAAAATATTTTAATCACAATATAGTACTAGTAGTTAAGCTTTACAGGTTGCTATACCTGATGAAATTGAGAATGGAAAAAAAACAGTAATGCTGTTCAGAGAGACTTAATAGCACAGCTTAAATCGTATGAGCTTCTGGAAAGCTTGCTTGAACTCGTCGTTGAAAGCTGTGTAGATCACTGGGTTGATGAGGGAGTTCAGGTATCCTAGCCAGGTGAAGAAATCGAAGAGCACTGGATGGAACCAACAGGCCTCCTGGCAGATAGGTATTACCAAGGTCACCACGAAGAAGGGCAGCCAGCAAAAGATGAATGCTCCCAGGATGATCCCGAGGGTCTTGGTGGCTTTCCTTTCTCTAGCCGCACAGATCCTCTTCCGCTCCAGCACACTATCTGCCAGCTTGACCTTGACGTGGTTTATTAAAATTGGAGAACCTCCAGGATGTAGCTGGCCATCTTGGTTAGAGTTTGAGTTAATGGAGCAGAGCGAAGACCCGTCAGATCCGCCTATTAGCTGGGCGGTGGTAAAGCGCTTCCCGCAAGAAGACGGGGGCCTGAAGATCCTTGATCTGGCAGCTACATATATCCTGCTGTAGAGAATTATCAGCAGCACAGTGGGGATGTAGAAGGCCCCAAATGTGGAGTAAATGGTGTAGAAGATGTGGTCGGTGTTGACGTTGCAGTCCGCCAGCTCCTCGTGAGCTTTGGCCTGCCGCCAGAAAAGGGGAGGTATGGAAATGCAGATGGAGATCACCCAGACGATAGCGATCATGACCCCCGCTCTACAGGTGGTCCTTTTCTTAGAGTACTCAAGGGCATCCGTGATAGCCCAGTACCGGTCAAGAGCAATGACACAAAGGTGCAGGATGGAGGCTGTGCAGCAGGTGATGTCAGATGACAGCCAGATGTCGCACATGATCTGTCCGAATGACCAGGTCTTGCTCACAGTGTAGGCAATGCTGATTGGCATCACCAAGATGGACACCAGGAGATCAGTCACTGCCAGGGAGCCTATGAGGAAATTAGCCGGAGTGTGGAGTTTACGAGTCAGGAAGATGGTGATAATCACAAAGATGTTGGACAGGACCGTGGCCAGGGTGATGATCCCCAAGATAATGTAGAAAGAGATCTGCAGCCCCAGGATGCAGTTCTCGTCCCAGGTGCTAACCATGTCGCTGAAGTTCTGTGAGCTGTTTCCAGATAACATCTGGAGGGAGATATCTGCAGACTGGTTGATTTGGTCCATCATCAAAACTTGAACCCTAAAGCAATTCACAAAATTTTAATGCCTCCCAATTAAATTAATTTTAAGTTATTTCTTGGGGGAATAGTATAGGTGTTCAACTATGGTACCTATGTTATTGCTTTTCAAAAGTCCAAATCTAAATATGTTTCATGTTCTTGTTTTATGCCAATGTATTTTTAGCATAACAACTTCAAGTTCAATAAAAAATACACTTTGTTTTTTTTCTCTTTCACAGCAGATCCAGCACAGCCGCAATGCAGACTGCAACACAGTTATTGTTTTATCATTTGTTTTGAGATCTGTCTTTTATTTTGGTCAGATCTCTGTTACATACAACTTTTTTTGTCAGTAGGGCTTTATTTGATTTGTCTTGGGGTTCAGTTCCCATACGAACAGCTGTTTGGGCTCTAACCAATATCAAGGGCATTGCAGCAAGCTTCACAAGACAATCTTCTTCTACTTTGGAAATGTAGGTGTGTAAAGGGCTGTAGGCTGCCTAACACCTGTGAAAAAGTGCATAAGTCACAGAATCCAGCTGGTTAGGAATGCAAGACAGTTTCTTGAGCTGCTAGATTGAAAGGTTTTTTTTTTTTGCTCTACCATAGACCCCATGCTTCTCCTTGAGGGAGCTACAAACTCAAGAGCGGAATACTCTTTGTAACTCGGTACACCTTTCAATACAGTCTGTAACCGTTGCTTATTTGTATCCCTTCTTTTACTCTCGAGTTTAACGTCTCTGCTTCAGGATCAGGATATGATCAGTTAGCCTGATGACAGATGGTTGAGATTCTTCTCCTGACGTCGCAGCCCTAAAGGGGAGAGAGATCACATGTTAACCTGTGGAAGTGCGCCCGCACGTTCTTGTTTTACTATGTTGACATATGTTCTTGTTTAATATGTTGATATATTTTTGCATAGAAATCACACTTACATTATTGCCAGGCATAAACAATAACTCATTCAATCAGGAGCTCTCGTATTAGAGAGCTCCTGATTGAATGCAGAGTGCTTTTAGTGCTTTTAGTATTGTGGAAGGCTAATTAGATATTTCCTCTCTGGCAAAACCGTCATTTTACTATCTCAGGTATGTTACACAACATAATCGATATTTGTAATTACATAGTATGCTAAACATTGAATCTAAGATCCTTGAAGAAAGGTACACATTGGAAACAGCAACAGACACATTATTTTCAGTACAGAATATACGTCACCTTTAAAGATGAACGCCTGCATATAGACAATATTTTATAAGCTTGCTGGCTTACAGTATTAAATGTTCACGACCACGTTTTAATCCTAGTTGAGCCTCTGTGCCCCCTCTCCCAGAGTGTACTTGAGATTGAATTACTTTTATTTTTTGTGTTGCTTTGAACATAATGGAAAAGCATGCAATTGTAATTAATTTAAATTATGCAAAGTGCATCACACGTATTGTTTGTTGCATTATTTAAGTAACCATATTAACATTTCCATGGATGATTGCACTGATAACTCAGTCTCAACCAGGTTTTGCCTGGCCAGTCCCAGAATGCAAAATCATTTTTTTACGAGACACAACAAACATTACCTGCTGTATAACTGACCACGGCAACAGATGTTTAAAGTGAGTTTTAAGATTTTAAAGCCCTGTTATCTTTTAGAGGGGATCTACTGTATGATATTTATGATATTAGTAGTAGTAGAAGTAGTAAGTGTTTCCTTATTAAAAGCAGAAGTACCAGTCCACTTTTAGAGCTTCAATATCTTTAATTCTAAAGTGAGATCTTTAATGATATCATAATCCATGTGCTTCCTGCACTTAACAAACAACCTCACCTGACATTGTCACGCAATCAAAAATGACATCCAGAGAAAAAAAAAATGTACAAAAAAAATAGATAAATTCTGGAACAATGAAAAGTTTCATACTCTCTGGGGAACGCCTAAATGTGTCTGTTGCCAAAACTGTACATGGACATCATTCCCTGTATGTATGACTGATTCTGAACTGTGTGAGTGTGTAGCTTGGTGAGAGTGTTATATCAAGCTCTGAATATCTATTGCTTTAAACGCAAGATTTTTATTTGTACTACCGTTTATTTATGCAAGAACATGAATGGATTAGCGGCTGCTAAGAGTAAAATGTGATTTGCAATTTTCCACATTAGGTGGCATATCTGTGAAGTGGACTTCACCCTACACATATTTCAAAATACATCCTTTGCTGTAAAATTGTTCAGAAAAGAGAGCAGTGTGGTGAAACCGTACACAATGGTGAATATATTTCTGTCATACAAGCTTATTTTGGAAAGAAAAAAAGAGAAATCCCAGGGATGGGCAAATTGAAGAGAATTATTAAAAGAAAGACGATGGGTTACTTTTTTTCAGTTGACAGAAGATGGAATGGAGGTGGAATATGAAACGTAGTTAATCCCATCTGATCACTGTTCATGTAAAATGAGTTTTGATTGGTCTCAATCCAGTTCTTATTTAACAAAAGCCTTTTAATTTGCTGTTTTTACCATATGCTGACTCTTCGCTTACTCTGCCTACACTGAGAACAGCACAGTGCACATTGAGAATGGCTCCCAGAACTTCTACAAGTACAACTTTATAAAGCACCTGCACAAATAGCATCTGCCACTCCCCTTCAGGTAATTGTAACACAAATTTACTGAATTCTTGCCTCAAATGGTTAATAAAATCCCACAAGTGTTTCACACTTATAAAAATCAGTATTGTCAACCAATTATAATAGCTCTTGAACAAGCATATTCATCTCTTAAGCAGCCACTGTGACCAGCTATAGCTGTTTAAGGAACAGAAATACACAGTATGCTGCATGTGTAAATGTAACTGGGTGTGATCCGGTGACCACGTACGCCGTAAGCAAGTGTCCTAACAATCAAATAAGAGTCGGGCTCGTCTGCATTCATGCTCATTTTTAACTTCATCTCATTTCACCAAGAATCCGTATCAGCAGGGCACTGCACTACACTACACTTTACATAAAATACATACAGGTGAATCCACAAAACCACAGAACACTGGATTCCTAGTAGTCCACCTACTATTAACTCTACTGGACAGAGAGCATGGGGATGGTGCAAACTGATTTGACTCTTGTGTGTACAGAATTGACAATCTTGGCTGGGCACAAGGAGGGCTGCATTGAGCTTTCCACCCCCACTAGCCAGGCTGCGCCTCCAGTGTTCAACAGCTTGGCGATATTCATGGCTTGGGTTCGGCGGAATGGAATTCTTCAGTCCCCCATCCTAATCGTCTTTTCATCTCTTTCTTTAACTGACTTTCCCTAAGTCCCTTCTGGTTTCCCTTTGCATCTGTTTCCAGTTGGTATTAACATCAATGCTATTTCTGATGAATCCTAGCCAGTTCCAACATCACTGCTCATCTGATCAGTGCTCCAACCGATAGCTCAGGATTTCTGTAAGGATAAAACTCATGCAATTCAAATTCATGCAAATGCAGACAGATATTCTTTCCATAGGGTATCAGACTGATAAGATGCTGTAGGTTCTTAATAGGATAGGGTCTTTATTTCTGCTCCTCTTGCCCTCACTTGACACCCCTTCCTATCCCTGTTTAAAATGTAATTTCTGCAGCAATGTCAATTTGACCTCTTTTATTCTTGGTATTAATATTCAAGATTCTGTGAGAGCTGGTGTTGGATGGGAGTGTTAATGAAACTCTTGGGCCTTTTGTTTACACTGCACAGTCTTGAAAATGAATTTTCATTTCTTGCCATGACTGGAACAGTTCCTATCCCTAATGCAGTGCCATTATTTGCAGCTTGTAAAATCTAGACTGCTTCTGTAGCAATGTAAAACACACTAACATAATGTCAGCACAATAAAATCCAAAGCCAATATACTCTTGAATTTTACTATTTATCTCACATAGTATTACATGCAAAGAATTACAAGCTAATTCAAAACTACGGTAAAGTTAAAGGGTATGAACTGTATGTCTTGTTTTCTTGAGTAATATCAAAGAACACTGGGGAGAATATACTAAGAATTTTGCAACAAACTCAGATTGATGTAATGCCTGTTAGATATGGTGTCAATTGTTCCGAGTATCTGGGCGCGCCAAAAAGCTGCTTGATAACATGCACATAACAAGCGCTTTTATCTTCAGTCACACCCTGCAATGCTGTGACGCCACTCTAGAGGGCACTGTAATATGACATTATTGTCAAGGCAACAACCCACTTGAAAATAGAAGAAATTCAGAGTCACGCTGCTGGCACTGTCTGATTTAATCCCAAATTTGTACGAGCAGTTAAGTGTTCACTATGTTCGCAGCGCAATTCAATCTTGGCATATTACCATGTGCAAAAGATCATTATTGGACACGGACACACACACACACACACACACACATATAATTTGCATACAGCCAAAACCATTAAAGCAATAACACTCTGTCACATCATCTCCAATTCCAGGACAGCAGCACACTAATATAATACAAATTATTCTCTGCTCAAGATACTAGAGAAACCCTTTCTATAGTCTCAAATGCACACTGCTCATTAAATGCATCGTGATTACTCAGGCATTAAAAAGCCACGCACTCTTCGAGATATTTGGGTTAGCATGCAATTATGCTTAATTTGCTAAAGGAAGGGCCTCTAAGGTTCACAACAAGGATGCAGCGAGACAGAAAGACTCAAGAGTTCCTGCTAATCTTGCTTTTGGAAAGACACTCTTTCAATAACATGCTTCTGGATTTAGGTTTGCTGTGCTTATTGCATTTGCTTTCTGGTAGACTATTCCTCTCATTAAGTGCTTTATATGAAAATGCCTGCTTGGCAATGCTTTATTCTAATAGAGGATTGCTTCAGAGCATACCAACCCAGTCCCAAAGTTCTATTCTAAAACATACAGCTGTGGCTTTGCATCAACCCTATACAAAACCAACAAAGCCCCAACTTAATGCAGCCAGCCAACCTTCATGCTGAACTCACATCTTCCACATGCAATGTCTTTTCAGACAAGACTGGGACTTCTTCATTAGCTATTATCTCTCAGTAAGTTTCATTTTATACTTAAAGTTAGTTTTGTTAATTTATAAAAGGATCCACGGCCTGGCTCCTTGCTTCCCTCTGCTCTTTTGGTGTTGGGTTTTTACTGTACTCTACCTAATCTCGTTGTTATCAGCCTATTCAATGCAACACTATCAAGGGTACCATTGGTATAGAGCAGTAGTTACTTTCTAGCCTACTAGCATGTGTAACAATTCAAATAGGATATGAAAACTTAGGGGTCTATTCGGTATGCTAGGGAAGTGTAACGTTACCATGGTGACGGTTCTACACATTCACTCTCAGCCTCCATTAGCCTTTCAGCTACTATGACTGGATGGTTTCCAGGGTTGATTTTATGAAACACATTTAAAAATACCACCAGAAAATGATACAGTAAACGCTATCACCTGCTTGAGCCCTTTTTTCTTATCTTCCCAAAAAATAAAGTGAACAAAAAAAATCCTTATAGACAGGGTGCCACGAAGAACTCTCAGTCTTGCGTTTGTCTATTTTTCTAAACAGAGTGCAATATCCTTTCGATGGCTTTTAGCATCAAATCCTTTTCTGTCACAACTTGAACATGTCCCGTTTTCAACACACGGCTGACAGTGATGTCCTTGAAGCTTCCATAATTGACCAAAAAACTAAAAAAGAAAAATAAACACATAAAAAAAATAAACTTGAATTATCTCAAATGAAATCTTACTTCAGTAATACAGTATTGAACCTGTGCCTATATTTTCAATATAGCAATTGTCATTCTCCATTCTTGAATAAACTATGTTTAATATAAGAACTAACATCTGGACTGCTAAATCACATGCAAATAAATTGGGCATCTAGAGCTTTCACTCTTGTGGTTTATGATGTTGCAGAAATAGTAAATAGCAAAGCATAGTATTACAGTTTTTTTATGGAGAGTTTCTGTTCAAATAATCTTTCTGTTATTGACATTTTTGGAAATGCTCGTTTGCAAAATGCATTTATTATTATTGTTGTTGTTGTTGTTATTCTTATTACTATTATTAATATTAATAATAATGTTTTTTATATCGTTAATAAAGCCATGTTATAACAGTGTCCTGGGAGACAATGCAACAATGACATGTTTGAGAGCTCTGTTGAATCCACAGGGGTGCCTTTAACTTCTGTGTGTGATGAAGGAAACAGAAATGTATATATAATACATTAGCAATAATAATTCAGACATTTCAGACCTGTACCAAGGCCAGGATTCAATCAAATTTATGGTGACTCCACAGCCATTAAAAAGTAAAGCATTTTGTTTTAAATTCAGGTCCAAGTTGCCTCTGTAACAAGGCAACAATAATATACACAAGGTGTATAATTAAGGTACTTTGAATGGGTTGACTAGCTGCAATAGGTGTTTGATACAAAATCACAGCATGATCCTCAAAACACATCCACTATGCTCACAGACTAACAGATAATATAATTTGCTGACAAACTGAACTAAATCTGGTTAGTGCAGACCATGTTTACACGTCAACCTGACTGTTGATTTTTCCTCTTATTTGCTCTCTTGTTCTTGGTGCCTTTGCAGATTAGTGAGACTCTTCTTCTTCTTCTTCTTCTTCTTCTTCTTCTTCTTCTTCTTCTTCTTCTTCTTCTTCTTCTTCGTGATTTTTAATAGATGAATGGTTCAGGGAGGAGAGAGTTAAGATGGCGATGTATCTGTAAAGCTGGACCGCTGAGAGATACGGTGACTGCATAATAAAAAAAAAATCCAACTTCTGGTGAAATAGAACCCTTTGTGTGAATAAGCAACCAGCTCAGGAGACTTTATTAATTACCTGCACTGCAATACTTCATCTAGATAGTTATGTTTTGCTGTTAAGATGTTGTTCATTTTAATTGGCTGCAGTCTTGCTTCCGGTGTGATTTTGCTATTGTTGCTGCATCCAGTGATGCTGTTCAGTGACCTTTAAACTCAGAGCAGAGGTCTAATTCCTTGTCAGTTTGGCTGAATGTTTAACCTGTCTATATTAAGTGCCTTAAACTCTGTCATGCCTGCTTTTAAAACTTCTCTAGACCAAGCATAAGAGGAGCATGCATCAGAATATTAGCTGAAAAAAAAAATGTACAGTACCTCTTTGTGTTAAGATTTATAATAAGCAATATAACTGACACACAGTCAGCGATAATTACTTTATTAATTTCACTCCTCTTCATTGCTGTCGTGTTATTATAATCTTACTAAATGGCTCATCAAACATACAAGCTACTTTCAAACTCTCTGACTGAAATCAGGAAACTAACTTTCAACCAGTTTCTTATCTGTGAGATCACTTTATATAGAACAGATTCAAGAGAGTTCATAAAACCATTTTTTTTTTTTTTTACACATTAGATACACCCTTATTTCCCACTGAAACCAATTGTTAATATTTGATATACAGAATGTACTATCGAGAACAGGCAAGTGCACTGCAACCATTTCAAACGTTTATTGAAATGATATCAGCTGTCCTACTTTAAAAGACATCTGAAGGCTTTCACAGCTGTTCCAATCAACATGTGGGCATGGCTAGCTTGGTTGGGGGCAGGTCTTGAATTAGCTGAAACAACTTGCAGGAGCATGATGCTCATTTACAATCAGGGAGTCTGTACCAGTTATCTATGAGAATGGCCAACAGAAATCTGAAACCCATTGTTAATATGAAATCTGCAGCTTTCAGCAATATCGGCAGAGAGCTTATGAAATCTGAAGACGTTACAGACAATACAAACTCAACGGCTTTTGTCTACATCATAAAACGCAACACAAAATTCAGCACAATTGTCAGCCATTGTTGCAAGAGTAAGTAGCGGGTGTTTCGAAATGTAAAAAGTTGTCAGGATGTTATCAATGAAAGTAAAAATGACAGGTACATTATTTCAACAATTGTAGCAACACCTGGAGGCATTTAGCGTCATATTTTTCGGAATCCTGCTACTTATTCTTTAAGACGGGCCAAGGAGTGGATGGCAGAGCGTGTTGAGGGCAGGGCTTAAGAGATGAGCAATGAAGACTTTGAAGGAACTGAACTTATTTAGCTAAAACAAAACACAAATTAGAGGTAGCTCGTTAACTGTATCCAATACTTTAAGCGAGGCACAGAAACCAAGATGAGGGGACAACGTTGGTAATTAAGTGGAGAAAGACTGAGGACAAAGGGTAGGAGACACTTTTTAACACAAAGAGTGGTGAGGGGATGGATAGGTTACTTAGCCATGTTGTTGATAGTAAATCATTAGGAGCCTTTAAGGCCCGACTTCAAGAAACCGATCAGCTACCAGGAACCAGACAAGCACTGATGGGCCATATAGCCTCCTCTGATTCATAAATGTGTTCTTATGATCTAATGACTATTGTGTGCTCTGCAAGTTCAAGGTCACTGTGTTGGAAAGCAGTATAAATGGAACAAACTATTTTTTTATCAGCTGTATTTTAAGATAAGGCCTTTTTGTGATTTGCAGTTGTAAGTGCAATATTTTCCTTTCCTTTTAAATACTTGTCTTGGATTATATCCTGAATTGTACAGCATTTTAACCTTTCTTTGTGTACCGCCTTAAAAACAGACACAAAAGATTCAACAGCCTCTCACACAGCAGAAAATATAACAACCACACAATATAGACACATATACATCGTGTTTTAAAGTTGGCTGTTACTATTGGTTTCCACTTAGTGCAAATAACAGACCCTATAATTGTATAATTGTATAATTTTCTAACCAGACCTCCTGGAATGGGGCGTATCATTATTCATGTCTGCATTAATGCCATTATTCTATTTCCATCTTAAAACACAATAGGAACTAGTACTGTAAACGCTCTGTATGGAACCATTACAGTAGGTCGCTTGGAACCTGAGCCACACAGAAAATCTGAATAATATGAGCTCATTGCACGGGTTCTTCTATTGACTAGCCTGTAGGGTGAATCATCATAGTCTCCTTACAAGCCTTTACGATTTCTATTATATTGTATTTTATAGCATTTTGATATATGACTCGTATACTTAATCCTATGCTATGGTTATATATATATATATATATATATATATATATATATATATATATATATATATATATATATATATATATATATATATATATAGTTTATACTTCAGCCGCACAAAAACACGAAAATAAACATTACATTGTAAAGTAAATAAATACTAAAATGTTTTTTTTAGAATCTGTTGCATAAGATGTATGACTAAGATATATGTATTTCTACACCAAACTTAAAAACATATCAGGGTGGGTATGAAACACGGACCAGAACCGCATTCGGACGCGAATTTTTTTACCAGAACTTGTATCGCAACTCGCAACCCAGACTGGACACTTAAAATAATGTATAATATAATGATGTTAATCTGTAAAACCGTGGCTATTTAAACTAGCTGTTTAATTTCAATTTTGAACCTCTGTTTTTGCTGAAAACAAAGGTACTCGCTTACAGTTTAACATATAGAAATAGGGGTCCGGCAAATCCTTGTCCGATCTGTGTTTCATGTTTACCCTACCGGTCAATGCTTTACTGTGTTCTGAATGCACGTTATCACCTAGAGCAGATGATGTGCATTGAGACAGTGACACAAAATAATCTATTTTGTAAGTTAGCTCTCAATAAAAGTAAACATAAAACAGCACACGTTGCTGTACACAAAAACAAAAACGACTGCTACACTCATACAAAATATTTCGGGTCATGAATTTATTTTTAATTAAATAAGCGACCGACTCCATTAAAATGAAACGCACAAGTAAATAAATAAACAAGACATACCCTTTTATCCGGTATCTTAACAACTCTGCGCTCCTTTTTTAGTCTGGAAAGTACATTTTTCTTTGGATAACAGAGATGGTCCCAACTTTAAGTGCTGCGTTAGCCATACTGAAGATTGTGTCCTTAAGTGGTTTCCGAGGGTTTTATTTAATGTTAAGTCTGGCTACTAGTTTTAATATGAGGTGCCCTGGAGAACAAAACCTGAAACCAGCACTGAGACTTGAATGCGCTCCTCGAATCGATGTGTATCGAACAAGCGCAACTCGTAATTTGAAAGCGGGGCAGCAGTCCCCCTCAACAGCAGTCATGCAGAAATAACTTGTCAAAGCTGTTTTTTTTTTTTTTTTTTTTTGTTGACGTTTTATTCTTCAGTTATTTAAAAACTCTTTGTCCGGAGCTGATCTGCTCAAAGCAATTTGGTCCTAGAAAGCCGATGTTTTAGAAAAGGTGGTGCAGATCAATTTCCAGCGAGGCTCCTTGTCGAAGCCGAAGAGGTAAGGACAGCAGTGGATCCAATCCAGCATAGCTGAGAAGCAGTTTTTGATTGTACACAGAAATGACGCTCAGTGGAGGGCTTCTGCAGCCAGCTCTCATACATTAGTTAACTCCAACGTGACATCTAAAACAAATATTTTCTCAACTGTTGTCAGAAAATAAGCCGTCTTAAACAGTCTAATTGCGCAGGGAGAGTAAGTTGGTAACTCATCTGTTTCACACAATAGTCGGATTCGGTTCCTCCCACCAGCCGAGACAGTCTCAGAAGGTCCTAGCAGCTTCGTATGGAGGATGCTCCTGCTGCGAGCAGTGTCTGCTGTCG
This sequence comes from Polyodon spathula, assembly GCF_017654505.1. Classification (NCBI taxonomy): domain Eukaryota; kingdom Metazoa; phylum Chordata; class Actinopteri; order Acipenseriformes; family Polyodontidae; genus Polyodon; species Polyodon spathula. The sequence goes on along the minus strand of NC_054565.1, from coordinate 3,522,987 downwards.
TTTGGGTTGTTTTCCTGCACTTGACTACTTACTTACCTGTCTATCCCCACCGCCTCCCACTCAAAGTACAGCCAGGACTATGCAAGAAAGAGAGGGGGAGGTGAAGGAAAGATCTGGGTGTTTTTATATTTTTTTCATTGTGTTTTTCATATTATTTTGTATTATAAACGAATGTTTTTTGTTGTTTTTTGCATTACACACACACGCACACACACACACACACACACACACACACACACACACACACACACACACACACAGACACACAAGCCGCCAAAACATGTAATTAGTGAATATATAATTGAGCATAACGTAGCCTATTATAATATCATAGAATGCCGTGCTGATATATTATAATGCTCACACTCCTGTAGCCTTTTAAAAAAAAGATAATAGAATAAGAGAAACGACGGTGGAGATAACTGATGGGTTTTTTTTCGTTTTTTCTGGGTGGTGTAACAATAGCAGTGTATAATTAAAATGTAATCCTTAAGCTAGTGATTTGTTTTTCATTGCCAGTTTTTGGTTGTAAAGAAGAAGAAGAAGAAAAAAAATCCCACAACAATTGCTCGCGGGCTCCCTTCTGGCCCAATTTCCTGCTTTGGAACTAGTTTCATTTGGCATTTGATTTTAATATAGATTTCCAAGAAAGTAGATAGATTCCCCTGCTGTAAATACTGAAAGCTGCAGACACAAACCTATTAATCCAGGATGCTGCTCATGTCAAGATCACTTTCAACAGACATCCAATTATGGAACAGGCTGTAGACATATTTTTTTAGTTTTAGACCAGGCTAGCAATGCAAAGAATATACATATGTATTCTAAAAGATTTATGTTTCAATCTTTAGCGACTCTGTTTCCATTGTAGCTCTATATACTGTAGAACGCAAAAGGGAAGGAGAGATGATCATTCTGGGTGACATTATGCAGGTTCTGTTATGTACCTTGGTTCTGATTCTATAAGAGTAATTCTATCTGGAACCTTTAACTCATTGAAACCAAACTATTAAACAGGGTCTTTTAGGCTGTGTCGTTTTAAATGACATTGCATTTCTTTCTTTTTTTTCTTTTTTTACATTTGCCTTACTCAGTTATTGCATTTGCAATTATTCTGATTGGTTCTGGGTTCTGTTGATCCAAGTTACTATTGTTTTTCTCTAAATGTGCTTTGAGCTGCTCTGAGCTTGAGCCACATATGCTGTGCTGGCATTGAACAAGTAAAGGCAGATTTAGAGGAAAATTATAACAACTCAATATCAGAGAACCCAGAACCTCTCGAATTAATTATTAACACCAAAAAATAAAATTCAGCTACTTATTCTTTAAAATCCCTAAATATGTGTAACGTGAATATGTTTTCCATCATGGTTTGAAACAGAACCACATAGTGTGTGTGGAAGTGTAACAGGACAGAGGCTGGGTGCAAACCAGCAACGCCGCGAGTGAGCATCTTAACCGCTATACAAAAGAGCCAGGCTTCGTTATAGTGCTTTTAACCTCAGCTCATATCACAGCAGAGGGGCAGAATCCATAGTGGCAGTGCATTACATAACACTGGCCGTTTCCCATTGCTTCAGACGCTGTAAGGAACCACACTGAATTCAGGACTTGGGGAAGAGGAGTTCATGTTTGTTGGGTGAGTCATTTAAAATGACAGTAATACGATTTTAAAAAATGTCCTTAGAAGTAAGCAAGTGATCAGTCCTATTCAAATTTCTAATGGGGGTTCTTCAGTTTGTCAATGAAAAGATAATCAGCACCCACATAGAGCCATACAAATGTTAATCATAATGTGTGTAATTATTGAAGCACAATTTTCCATTTAACAATGAAGGTCCCAGATTTTGGGCCTTCCCCAGTGTCTAAAAAAACAAAAAAACAGAAAAACATGTAAAATGCAGAAGTAACACAAGCAGAACAAATAGATGTGAGGCATTCACGCCAGTACAGCGAAATATGATGTTCTCTGTTAAACATTATATATTTTTATATAAATAGTGCTCCCTTTTTATAACACTGTAGTCAGAAGCCATCAAGCAGATCTTAAAACATGTCTAAAAATATAAATTTTAACCATTCCTACGGCATAATCAAAGACAAGATCATTTATTTCGCTAAACCTTGGACTAAGGCTATTGAAGCAATTAACTCAAAGAAGATCAGAAGGCTTGGTGTGGTCTTCAAAGATAACTAGAAGACTTGTATTTTTCACGCTTTCTGTTTATATGAAGTTGAACCAATTAAAACATGTGACCTCGTTCACCAATAAAACATGAAAGCAGATCCATAACCAGAGACACATTCTGTGCTGTAGCCCAGAATATATATGTCTCAATCCTAAAATTCTAGGTGATGCTAAACATTTGGCCATAGCTGTATATTTAATTCATAAAAACGTTCTGGAAGGTTGAAGGTTTGCTCACAATTAGTTTTATAATGCCAATGTGGCACAAACTTTGACCTGGAGCACAGCCTTGATAAATGTTGTTCAAAGTGACTGATTAAATTGCGCTGAGCATCATACAGGTTTTAATCAGTAGGTCACTGAAAATACAGCTGTAATTTTGATGGGGTTTGAAAAACGATTCCAGTTAATAGTCTTCTGTTATGATGAGCTCTTGATAATGGTCAGAGAATTTTCTCATACCAATATTTTGTTTTTAGTCACAATATTGATACATTCCTTATAGGTCCGTAGACATTACAGCCTTGAGCACTATGCAGTATTTGGCAGTACTGCTTTATTTATTAATACAATTGTATCCATTGTATCTGTTTTCAAGATCCATTTGAAAAAAAAATGTATTAGTCATACAATGAGACATCATAAAAGCAATCTACAGTATGCTTCTCAGCTCTCTAACCCAAACTTCACAAAATGACAGCTTATCCACAGCGTCCAATTATTACAATGCCCTGCTGTTTGTACTGTGTGTCATTTTAATTACTGAGAGCCTCAGTCAAATGTGTACAAATCTGAAATTTTACAACTAAAATGCTCTAGTTGTTGACTAAGACCAAAAAAGTAACAAGAGGGATAGAAGCTAGCAAAATATCTTAGCTGTTTTGCACTTCTTTGTAGTTTTTCAATAAACAATGTAAAGCAAACACTTATTTTAATTAGGGGTTTTAATCTTGACATTTTCTCCTGATCAATGAATCATCCGCTCTGCGGTCGAATCATCGATTAATCACACCTGTTTGCTTGTGATATGAAATTGTATTGAAAGACAATTACAAGTAATCACTTTTAGTGATGTAATCTGAGCTTTTCTATTGAGCTCTACTGCCTGTTTGCTTTTCCTTCAGCTGTATGCCATGTCTGAAAGAGATATATTCAGATGAAATCAAGAGCCTTCTGTGCACAACAGGAAAGGTATATGGATTCATTTTCTGTTAGCTACAATCACATTATCATTCCTGTAATAATGGGATGTTGCTCAATCATATCAGATGAACTGTGCCCATAGGTTATAGATTCCAGAGCTCCAAGATACAGGCTTATGTTTGGTAAAGATTCGGACTGCAGAAATGCAGCAGGTTCCTATCTCAAGTCTCCAGTCCCTAGTACAAAACTCAGTGAAACTGGCAGGTTTGTCAATTATATTCAAGGATGATAACAAGTAGAACAGACTGCCATTTGTAACAGGATCCCAAGACAGCTCCAGCTTATGTTTACATGATGTAAGTCTTTTAACGCCACTTGTAATTGTTTTAATTGATTTTCTGTAACAAGTCTGTGTGTGTGTGCGTGTATGTGTGTGTGTGTGTGTGTGCATTGCTTCAATACTGCATTGTATTAAAGTGTTGGAGAACATGTTATCACCTCATCCACCTACAACCACTTGTGTTATATTGTGGTTCGTTTAAAAATAAGCCTTTGAATTCCTAAACTAATTTTTAAAAAGTATTTTAAAAGATATTAATCTGACAGTGTTTTTTATGTAGTTTTGCAATAAGAACAATGATATGATTCTGTAGTCCCTTATGTCTTCCGGGGGGGGGACCAGTGGCTTGGTGGGCTAGCCCCGTCCTATGGAATTGGAAACCTGTTTGATTGGCTGGCTAATGAAACAGCCCTTGGGGAGAACATATTTCCTGAGGCATTTCCTAAGATCTTGGTCTCTGGGGCTGTAGGTCACCAGTTGGATCCATGTCTTGTCCTGCTAGATGAAAGCTATTCCTGTTACTGTGGTGCCCTATTGGTTAGCATCTGTCCCCTGGGACAATAAGCATAGAAATCCAAACTCAATGAATAAATAAATGCAGTGGTTTCTCTTGCAGGAATGCTCCATAGGAAAAACCCTTTAAAGAAATGGTATGTACTTGAACTGTCTGGGTTGCATGGCCTTTGATTTTAATAGAATGCGATTACTAGCAAGGTAAACCACAGTGACCCGCTTTTTCATTATCCTGATTAATAACTCCAACTGTGTACTGTAATTATAGCATGTATGTTACTGACAAACCTATTTAACTGATGAATCAGCTCCTGTAAAATGACTTAGAAGGAGCTGGGGGACCATGGCATCATATTCCTCCTGTTCATGTTCCCCTTGGCCAGTTTCCAAGTGTGTCTGCCTTGTTGTGGATCATCTGAAGCAAAGTGGGGGTGCTCTCTCTGGGATGTATGTGAGGGTCCTTTTCAGCATTTCCCAACCCTCAGGTTGTAGCACACAAAACCTGGCCTTTATACTCGATCCTCTAACTAATAATGGGATGCAGCCTTGGGCATTTGTTTTACATCTTACCCCACCGAATCAGTTTCTAAAATTGTGACTACAGTGACATAGGAAACATTGTAGAATCTTAGAGGAAAAAACAGTAGTTAGAAAGTTATTGATTAATTACATTTAAATGTAAGCTCCTGGATGTAAAGAGGCACTGGGTTGGTCGCATGAGCCATTGTGGTGAGGAATTGGTGAGGAAGTGTGGGTAAAATAATTGGCCACACTAAATAAAAAGAAAACAACTACTTCTGGAAGGTATCGAGGTATGTTGTATAAATATTTTTTAGTTGCCTCCTAAAGGAACCAAGATCAACTATTTTTCACTCACTGCTATCTCTTCAAGGTCAGGTTCTCAGGCCTCAATCACTATTCCTTCGTGACTCGTCTAACTGTTTGTTGGACTGACTCAAGTCCACTCATCAATTTTTGTTTCATCCTCTGTTCTCAAGGTCAGCTTTTGCAACCCTATCTTTCTCTGCAGAACTTGCAGTGCCAATGTAAAGATTCTTGACATGTTGCTGCGTTGCAGTGTTATTCACCTCTGGGTTTTTTGAACTTGTTCAGTGGATATCATCCCGGGGCTTACAATACAATCAGTGATTGATTTTATACTATGCAGAGGCTGCTGTATGTCATGCTGTGAAGCACTTTTATTGTTAAACTAGCTAGAAAAGGAATTCCCAGTTAATGAATCTGGGTGTTTCTTGTAATTATACAGGGTTCTGAGTTTGTGTCTTCCAGCGACTGTAAAAAACAGATTTACGCATGGCCAGTATTAGTATACACGAGACGAAGTTGTCGGTGTTTTTTTTTTTTTTTTTTTTTATATCTACATTTTTATGATTCAGTGTTACTTAATTGACCTGTAAGTAATTTTACAACCTTAATAAATAGATTAAGTGTCTTATACCAAAAAAATGAATACATGTTTTGAGTGGAACTATCTTTTTTGTAGTGAATTAACAGTGTGGTCTGTTGTTTTGAGTGTAGTTACCTTTCCAGGGCCTCCATACAGATAAGAATTAGCACGGGTGATGGATTGATTCTTTTTAGTACAACTGCACATTGGTAATCTCTGAAAATACACTGCAGGATGACTTTGAAATGGAACAGTGTCTTGCGCTATCTGGAAATACAATTTAAAATGTCAAGAGGAATGTCAGCTAACATAGACATTTCCACTTCTTTTCTCTCTTAAGTACTACACTAACACTGTGATGAATTAAAACATATGCATTTTAGCAGACTGTGTTTTGGGCTTGTAAATGTGTTGGCACTCAGGCAGTTCTAGATCTTGTAAACAGCTCCCTGGGCTCCTGTCATTTGCAATAATCATAACTGGCTGTCAGCGTTCCCTTCAGTGGGCTTGCCTGTGAAGTTTTGCAGTGGTTTCTCAGTGCACTCCTTCCTAGCATAGCTGCTTCTATTTTATACTTCTGTGGGGGTGCAGATCCCTAGCTTGCTTATCCCTACCACTATGCTTATCCAGTTGTGAGGAAAGCTTTATTGAGAGTATCTGAAACTGAGCATATAAGAAATGTACCTGCCCTGGATCAGCTACAGCTGGACATTTTAAAGTAGCAGGAAATCAACCTGGATTGCATTGAGCATGCATTTCAAGGGATAATCCATGGATAACCAAGGGTAGGGTCCAGGGTGATTCCACTGTGCTGTAAAAATGCAACTGTGGTTTATCCAGCTCGATACATATAGATAATAAAGGTTAAATAATAATGCTCACAAGGATAGCGCTTTGGGTTCTCAATAAGAAAGAGGTTCCAAACCTAAAATGCATGAAGTGGATTTAATGGTATAATTGGGACACAATGACTCGACAAAATTAAGCCATAATATTAAAATAGCAAAGCACTTCTAACTGTTAAATAAATACAATATGCTGGAATTAAACATGCTGAATACCTTGGATTGTTTAAACAGTGATACATAATAACAATAACAAAGAACATATATAATGAAGTATTCCTTCAGACTGATAACCACCAGAAATACATTGCGGGCTATTCTGAATTTATTTTTGTGAAGTATTTGGATATACAAATCTAGAAGAGACAGCTTCATGATTAAAATATAGCTTCTCACTTCATTTGCTTATTGGTATAAAATGGAACATTACTAAAGACAACGAATGATAATGATAAACGAATGATATTTACCCAGCTTCAGACTTGTGATCCAGAAACACTGACAGAGCTAAGAATCAATCTCCTTTATTCGACAGGAGTAAAACAGGAAAACACAAGGTTATTTTTTGTAATATTTTAGTTTTTTATATTAAATCAAATATTTCTTTGCCTTCGTCAAAATAGCCCCCTTTGGTTTCAATCGAAACCTCACTGATTGCTTGGCCGCCTTCCAAAAACAAACCAGCGAGTCCTCTTCTCTCATCTACACTGCAGTCATTACTCTTCTGAATAACATGCAAGGATTGCACTCTGTTGAATTTATCCTGGACAGGCAATAGGTGACAGGTCTGGGACTGAGGTGGTCCCTTGGAAGGTTTTTATCGGCTTGGGAATTCTTTTCGTTTGGATAAGCAAACTCCTGGAAGAAGGCTTGGTGTCTCCAAGAGGGAAGCATGCCTGCTTGAAAAAATATAACTCCATGTTTGCATTTCCCTTGCATGAAACAATGCACTACAAAATGGAACAAAGATTTTGAACAGAAGATGGATAATTGTCTGTATCTGTTTCAATACCCTCAGGATCGCTAAGTAAATTCTCTTGAGGCACACTAAGCCACAGGATTTATGCAGTGCTAAAAAGCTTATGTGAATTCACTGAACAGGATGTCTTAACTGGAGATCAGGAAAGGCACAGAGACAGAGTGAAGACACAGATGCATACTCAGAGACACCACTCATAATCACCCTCCCCTCACTGAGGGCTGTGTTTCTGCAGTTCTTCTAAAGATGTTCCACTGGTAATGGATTACCATGAGTATTAGTCAGCCCCCGCAGCCTGTAGGGCCCTCAATTGCTCTCAACAAATCTGTTGTAGTTTAATGACCATATTCTCTTACATGTCCTGGCTGTTTTTCATCCAATCACTTAATGATGAGTCTCTGAAAAAAAGCGAAGGTTAGACCTCTCTTCCAGTCACTGAAGGACACCTCCACTCAGAGTGCAACACCCTCCTTATTAAGGCCCACGCAACCTCATTGAGCACAAGTGCCTGCCCTTTGTATAGAAATTCAACATAGCATTATTCAATGCCCAACCATGTCCCTTAATGGTGCTCTGCCCCACACATATTGTTAAATAATTCAAATACAATATTAAATAATTCAGCTACCTCAGATAGCAGACTGTCCAATTTGTTTCCAAGTTTTTTCAGCAAGGGGAGATCTGGGTGTTGACATCCTATATACACATACTATATGGAGAAGCATATAGTGCATGCAGTATATTGTTACATACACAACCCAGCAAATACAATCAAATGCAAAATAAGGAAAATACCAGTTTAACAGGGCATTTTAACAGCTGGGCACCAACTTGCAGCCTCGCACGCCATAAGCAAGTATCTTAACCACCATGCAAAAGAGCCAGGCTCTCCTGCATTTGTGGTTATGGAGCTTTTAACCTCATCTCATCTCACCGACAGGGGGCAGAATCCATAACAGCAGTGCATCACACAACACTGATAGTTACACCAGGGGTCATCCACTATTTGGATTAATTCACGTGTCCCCAGCATCTATTCGTTTCCATGCTCTAGTTTTGTCTTTCTTGTAAATAAGTGCTTAAATGTATCTTCGTTCCGGATCCTGTTGTGAATTCCCTTATCAGCATAGGTACTGAGATTAGAGTCTCCCACGTACCGTGTTGCTGTCTCCCTCGTGAATGAGAAAAACCCAGGGAAGGTGATGCAGGTAAATCTCTTACCATTGATAAAGATCAATCTGTATGCCGAGCTGGGCGGGCTTTCAGGGCACGTTCCTACTCATTTGAGTCTAAGCATTTACTTTGCAAACAAACTGCCTGCAATGCATAAGGCTTCTTAATACCCTTGTCTTAAATGGAATTTCCTTTACAGAGTGAGTTCTCTTACTCTCGCACAACGCATGTGGTGTGGCTAAGCATAGCAATGCTAGTAATGCAAAAGCATATTTTAAAAAGGAGACAGAGAGGTTCATTATTGGAGGAATGAACAAATACACCACATCATATCAGATTCAGTTTGTTTCTGTACTTGTATTTGTTTGTTGACTATATATTTGTTCCAAATCCATTGTGTTGTTTCTAATGCCTGGTCCATGGTTCTGCTATGGCAATTATAAGGTAAAACTGTATGTGATATTTCTTGGTGATGTGTTTCTTATATCCACTAGAGGCACTAGTGTGCTGCATGGGCTAATAGTTATACTCTTGTCTACCAAATGTCCAGAGGGGTGATTTAAACTTCTGATGTGATGTCACCAGAATGCGATCCCTAAAACAGAAATAGACACAAAATTAATATAAACAGCAAAAGAAGAAGATGTAGCAACGCTTGATAATTCACCCCTACATAAAGTTAATGACATGTTTTTTGTTTTGAGTGGAATGCTTTTATGTTTATTTTCAATTAAATTCAATTCTAATTTAAATTGCGTACCACAACCACACGCACTCACACACACACACACACACACACACACACACACACACACACACACACACACACACACACACACACTTTCAATGCAATGCCTCTCGCTTTTAATTCAGTACATTCCCATTTTGTCAGCACTGTAATTCAAATAGATCTCAACTGAGACCTTTTATTTCTTTTTTCACTAACATTTTTAAAATGTGTAATTAACAAAGATGACTGGAAAATGATATCTCTTTATTAGACCGGTTGAGTTTTTCTTGAAGTGTTAAATAGCTCTGAATTATACATGAGCGATGTGCATCTGTGTAGCCTACGTTTAATCAACCTTCATTTGTATACTGCCTTTTAATTAATCATTACTGCATCACTGCATTGTTACCAAACACTAATGTCTTATTAATGTTATAGCAATCAGGTGGAAATGCCTCTCTTGGAAGGGTTCTTTATTAACATATCTGTCGTTCAGTGTTTTTGAGTTTGTTATTTTATAATTAGCACTGATTTCACTAAGACCTAGGCTATTTGTTTAAACAGTGAGTCGCTTCTTATGTTCTTCTGAATTGCTTTTTTACACACACACACACCCCCCCCCCCTTGCTATTTTAGCTGTGTTTGTAATCGTTCTGGGATAGCTCTGCGTTCTTTTACTAGCTATTGGGCTATCACATTTTTTCTATGCTTAAGCAAAAAAAAAAAAAAAAAAAAAAAAAAAAAAAAAAAAAAAAAAAAAAAAAAAAAAAAAAAAAAAAAAAAAAAAAAAAAAAAAAAAAAAAAAAAAAAAAAAAAAAAAGAAAAAAAAAAAAAAAAAAAAAAAAAAAAAAAAAAAAAAAAAAAAAAAAAAAAAAAAAAAAAAAAAAAAAAAAAAAAAAAAAAAAAAAAAAAAAAAAAAAAAAAAAAAAAAAAAAAAAAAAAAAAAAAAAAAAAAAGAAAAAAAAAAAAAAAAAAAAAAAAAAAAAAAAAAAAAAAAAAAAAAAAAAAAAAAAAAAAAAAAAAAAAAAAAAAAAAAAAAAAAAAAAAAAAAAAAAAAAAAAAAAAAAAAAAAAAAAAAAAAAAAAAAAAAAAAAAAAAAAAAAAAAAAAAAAAAAAAAAAAAAAAAAAAAAAAAAAAAAAAAAAAAAAAAAAAAAAAAAAAAAAAAAAAAAAAAAAAAAAAAAAAAAAAAAAAAAAAAAAAAAAAAAAGAAAAAAAAAAAAAAAAAAAAAAAACTTGGTTTTGTAGAATCCTATGTGCTGGGACTAACAGCCTTTCTCATTCCATTCAAAGCATGTGACAATGTAACCTTTCAACTCTGTCAGCCCCACTCTGTAAGTGGGGCTAGCAAAGTCATATGGCTCAGCTGAAAACCAGGTAAAGGTAGATTTAGATAAAAATGATAAGAGCTCAATATGGGAGCCACAGAACCCAGAACCACGCAGAATGAAACACCATAAAATAGTACGGGAAACGTAGAAATAATAATAATAATAATAATAATAATAATACTAATAATAATAATAATAAACATGAAATTTAAAGTTTTTTTAAATTCATTTTTTAACTCAGAACAGTTCAAAATAATCTATTGATCTATACTGTACAATTTACTAAAAACTTTCAATTAGAAAAAATATTGAACAAAATAATTTGTAATATGCAGCCTCTTTTAAAATATTGCTATACATTTTGTGAAAGAAAAGCAATTGTGATCAGAATACCATTGTATTATTCATATGCATAAATCATATATGGTGCAGCGGAATACAGGTTACAATGGAAGCGCAATCTTAATCCAGAGAAGTATTTCACAATGCATTCGTATATATTCAATTACAGTGAGAAACATGGAGCACTGGGTATTCAGATAGAATCCAGCATATATCAAGGGAGTCAAGCGCAGTCCAATATCAACTGAAGTCAAAGTCCCAACAGTGCTTGCATACATTAGAAAAGTGAATGTAAAACAAAGCCTTGTTGTATCAGGATGTCACACTGTTAATACTAAATCCTAGACAATCATACCAGATTGTACCAGACAGTATCAGATTTGAGTCGTTGTGGTGATATTCTGTTTTATTTCTAAGTACTAGGCTACAGAGAAGTCACAAGCTGTGAATATAGGTTGACCTCAGCTAACTTATTAAATGCAGTTCAGTGATATTGCATAAATAACTATTCGACTAAACGGGTTATAAAACGTTCACAACATTAGCTCGACATGTCAGTCTACAGTAATACCACTAATTGCATTTGAAACACTTGTTTGATATTTCATCACTTCAATAGCAGCTTATAAATCAAACAATGAATGCACTGAAGCTCAGACCAATGGGTTGGAGTGGTGCAGACAAGCTATTTACTACCAGCTATTATAATAATCGTTTCCCATTGCTTTGTAACCTGTAAGCAGCGAAAGTGCATTGCAAACCACAAGGTCATAGATTGACGGAACCCTTTTAAATGACTGTCTTAAGATTAAATATGGGTCGGTTGCATTACATCATCTCAAAGAGAGAAGCAAAAGCCTTGTTCTTTCTTTCATGTGAGTCTGTATTATCTGTGGTTGGTTCAAGGTTAACTGACATTCTATCATGACAGCAAATCCACACACACTCAGTTCAAATGAAATACTAGTCATCTATCCTGGAGAAAGTTCCATCAGTGATTTTTATGGAACTATTCATGTATACCCATGATAACTTTTTGTGGTTTGTTGGTCCACATGCATAACTCACAGGCATGACAATCCACACATAATCATTATATAAATCATCCTTGTTCTGACCAATAGGCATTAACAGCCATGCACATCCATTGCTAGATCAGTGGGTGTCCATTGGTAACCATTTATCAATCCTGGATATGGTCAGAAGAGCAAGTCTACACTGACTGTAAAATGGGAAAGACCACCACAGTTTGGATGAAGAAACGTTGTTATGTTGTGTGATGCACTGCCATTATGGATTGAAGCGGTGAGATGAGGTTAAAAGCTCTATAACCATGAATGCAGACAAGCCCAGCTCTTTTGTAAAAGTGATTAAGACGCTTGTTGCTCGCTTGCGGTGTGTATGGTTGCTGTTTTTTTTCTTTTTGATTAAGCAATGTGAAGGGGCTTCTACAAAAACAAGTCTATCCTGCAGTGAGAACACCTCCATGCAATTGTGGATTAAGGCTGTCTTTCAATTGTTTCGCTGCATTTACTCCCAGCTGTGTTTTGTATAGTGCCCTTAGCAAGAATAAATCATAAAGATCTAACGCAAATACATTTCAATACCAGTTTTAGAGGAAAGGACTTTTTTTTTTCTAGCGCTCCAGGCAGTGCAGAAAGTGAAGCGGAAAGATTGAGCTTTTTTAATTTTTATTTATAAAACATAAAGCAAATTATGTCAATGGCGTTACACCAAGACGTTTTTTATCACTTGAACGTTTTTTCCACGCTACAGAAATCAGTCTGATTTTTTTCATGATAACTGTTATTACTGCTGGAGAAGCTGCATTTAAAATCCTATTGCTTTACATCGCATTATGCAGTTTGTTCATGAATGATTGATTATGCTATTAAGTTCTCGCTGTGTCCAAGTTTGAGACTTTAAGGTTGGTAGATTTGTATAACAGTTACTTGAATTGGCACGCTGTTCTCAAATGCAGCCACGGGGGTGATTTTGGGAGTCCACAACAGACCCCCAGCAACCCCTCTTACAATGTGACTTGCAGTGGCATTGGGAATGGAAAGAGCAATGCAGTTTTCATTCATTCATTTTTCTACTGTTGTGATTTCATTCTTATTCTTTCTACTGCTTGCCTTAGTGTTACCTTCCATTGGCTAGTACAGTATACAGTGTAAAATGTCTTGGCATCTCAGCCTATTTAATTGAAAGGAGAGCCAAGAGCGGACGGTTCAAAGAACAAGAGGTAAGTACACGTCTTGTGCTGATATCAGTACTGTATTATTAACTTATCATCCATTACATCGCACACTTAATCACAAGTGCCTGTTTTAACCACAGGGGTCAGGATTCTTTCCCATGCAGTGCCACTGTAATGGCTTGGCAGCCCACTTCATTAAATAGAGAGGCAAAGGATGGATGGCAATGGGTGCTTGGTCCTCGGAGCACACACAGAGTCGACGCCTATGCTTAATATCCCATATTTCAAAAGAAAAACTGGTTTGACATTATGCATTCTCTGTTCCCCAGCAGGTTTTTTTTTCTAACCAAGCAAAATCTGTACAAAAACGGTCTCATCTTTAAATAAATCTAACTTATAAATGAGCCGATTTTCCAAAATGGCTTGGAGTTGAAAACTATCATGTAGCCTGAATGGGTGATCCTACATACAGCCAGGAATGTCACTTTTTGAGGGTATTGTAGTGTAGTTGGTTTTGTGAACCAGGCATCGCCCGTCCTGGAAACCTTTATTTTTGTAAGTTTTGCTTTTTGCTTTATTTGTGTTTAAATATCTTTATTTTTTTTGCCATTGTGCCCTTTTATTTTGTGTTTTTGTAATAAAAGTAGTATTTTTTTTGAACTGCAGTCTATCTCTGGGCCTCTATCCGCTCGCCAGCCTGTCACATGGATATTGATGGGGATTCCTGCCATCATATTCATAATGCTACCAAGTAATTCTGCATTCCATTTACAAGACGGTTGGAAGTGCTAAACATTTTCAATGACTTCAAATGGTGAACAGGTATGAAAGAAGTGCTGGAAGAAGTATATCTGATGCTAGGAATGATGTTCACTATTCCAGGGAATATTGATGACTGTCATGCTATTATGTTACTATTGGCAATTTTAAATTGATCTTCGCTCTCACTGTCATCTGCTATGCATTTCTTTCTCACTCTCAGAAGGCTTCCTTCCATAGACAAATAGTATCAATATTCTTGCAGAAAAGTACCCAAGCTACAGAGAGACTTTACAGCCTCAAAAATCTCTCTAAGAAACTTACAGAAGATGGTGCCAAACGGAGAAGAGAATAACAAAAAAGCTCTTCACCACTTTCATCACTTGAAACTAAACATATATTTTACCTCAGCTTTATTTGACTGGATATGTACATCAAGTTTCACAGACCCTATTTTACTGTCCTGACTTGTCTAAAAAAAGACAAACAAACAAACAAACAAACAAACAAACAAACAAACATTCACCTCATTTTGCTTGGCAGGGGCTGTTTTGTTCACTCTCAAGTATTGGCATCTCTGGGTTTGTGAGAGGAGCAGTTAAAGTTCATTTATTATTTGATATACATTCAAATTTCAGGTGTAAGCTGAATCTTAACTTCATTCAATTTTGGTTCCTGAGCAAAAAATCCAACACAGCAATGGATGCCAGATTCCATCCAATTTTTTTTTAATTTATTTTTTTTTGTATTTCTCCTCACTTTCATCTCTGGTTGCGGAATCTCCCTTGCATACCAGAGCAGCTTGTTTGAGTCACAACGACATGTTCCTGTCAGACATCCCCTCGGGAGTGCGATTGTTCTACCTGACTTCATTAACAATGTTATACTGTCCTTTCCATATTAAGCTTTTGAGACAAAAACAGGGAAGCTATTGGTGAAAACACAGGTAGGGTGTCACTGCAAGTGACCAAGAAGATTGACAATGGCCATCGACCATCTGTTCTTTCTCTACTAAACATGTGGTGAATAAATGTATTGTTCAAAACAGTTAGAACACTTAGCAGTGCCTGGTGTTTGTTGATTTACTCTAAGAAGGAAGTGATTGATGTGAATTACTAATCTTGAAGTAAATGTAACTAATAAAATAGTTCCATAAATCCTACCTGTTTTGCACATTTATTTTAATTTAAAAACATATTTGGTACTACTTTTAGGATAAAGAAAGCTCTCAGTTTCTATGTTTCATTCCCTGGAAGTCTGTCAATTGGGGAATTGGCTATCTGCAAACACATAAGGTGTAATTTTTTCCACTTTGAACTAAACTAGAGTAGTCTTCCGACTACAAGAAGCAGCAGAAGGTCATATGGTCCACAACAGGGGTGACAATAACTTTTTTAAATGAAACTGTATGCAAAACTGTACGGGGCAGTACAGCTTTACATAGTACATACTTACCAGAGAGAAGCCACACACGATTTTTTGTTCTATCATTGATCTGTCAGAGCACTGTCTTGGATTATTATGCAACCAAGGTAAAAACCTTGATCTAGTATCAAGGTCAAGACGATATATGCTACTGATAAATGGCATGACAGTGGGAGATACTTTAATACACATATTGGGGCCAAGCTGTTGTTCGTACTATTTATATTAACTGTATACATATAACTGTGTGTATATTAAGTTATTTTATTAGGGAACTGGGGCTATTTAAATGTATTGTAGTTAGCAAAGTCATTTCTAAATCTTTCCCTTTTCCTACATGAAGGTGTTTGGACGATTTCACTCTCCAGGTGCAATGGCTATTTTGTTTAGTTTATGCTTTTGCCACCGTTTCAGTCTTCTTAAAATAATTAGAGGTAATACAGGTTCAAGGGGAACCCAATGTATTCTTTAATATTCCTAATAGTATACCACTACTGCTGGAAAGGTCTTCAGAACTCAATCCGCTTCATGACGTTATCTGTGACATCAGTGGTTGGTTGTTAGATGTTCAACACCCAGCTGCTGTTCCTAAACCTAATATTTCTTAAATTCAGAAACAATTGGGTTTCAATCTGTCTAATCTGTATCTGCTGTTTCAAACCACTGCTGGCTCAGTGCCTCCATCAATGTTATTGTATTAAAGGTAGCTGAATAATAACACGCAGGGCTGGTTTGAAGACCCTGTTTAGCACTAATCGTGGACTACAGTACCTTACACAACTTAATATTAGCGCTAATCAGTAGTGAATGTTTGAATTTATTACCCTCTGTGGGCCTTAGGATTATAATGTAAAGGGTGCTCCCAAAAGACCACTGTCTGGAGGTAAATGTAGAAATTAGCGCTGGAATATTTTTAATCACAGCCTGTTAACATGCCTTTGTGTTTATCTGTGACAAATTGAATTTCCTACCTGCCCCAGTTCTGAGATCCAGAGATTTAAGTGAAAGGCTGCAACTTCACAAACAAACTTCTTTACAGCAATTGTAACTAACAAAACGACTCATTAAATCAAACATAGCTAAGAAGGTCTGTCAAATGTGCAGCTTTTAAAGAAAAGACGTGTTACAATCAACGTGTGTTCTCATTAAAAAAAAAAAAAAACACACCTGGGTTAACGAAAGTTCCCAGTTTGCTGGCCTTGCTTTCCAAGTAGTCTGTTTTTGTTTAGTTTCTTTGTTAATTTCCCCCCAGCGGGGTCTTTTCTGGGTCAAAACATGTTACTGGCTGACAGCATGTCAGAAAATAGGGGAAACAGATGGTTGGCTATTGACAGGAAAGAAGTAAGTGAAGGGGTGGAACAATTGAACAGGTGAAATGACCCAGGAAGTGCTAGACCGTCTAAAAGCATGATTCACAAACAGAGATTTCTTCAACCTAGTGTAGTACCAGATTTCATTATTTTAAAATGTAAATACAGGTTTGCTAAAACATGTATTTATTTCTGACATACAGATGGATATATGACAACCTTGACTATATCCCCTTTGCAGGGGATTTCATCAAGCAAGCACAACAATTTGTTATTTTTATTTGATTGATCAAAGTTTCTGGGACTACCTGTTGTACTGGTTTGAAACTTGGATGGTATATAAACTCCCATGGGAATTTGTGATGACCTTGACCGTAACCTTTCCAGTATGGCTGTCTGGAAACCACAATTGATCAAAAATGACTGCATACATTTCTGTTCAATTTTATTGAGTAATGACCCTTCTTACAACAGCGTGCAGCTTAGATTTTGGATGTGATCTGATCAAAGGTTGTCGGCCATCTTTGGCTTTTTGTTTGGCAAGGGGGTCATAATTTTGTACTCTACTGTATATTTTTGGCCACTTTTAAATACTGTAATCAACACACTGTGAGATACACAGTGAGAGAGAAAGAGAGAGAGAGAGAGAGAGAGAGAGAGAGAGAGAGAGAGATTATAACACCCAAAAATGCATTTTAACTGTATTTTAAATAGAACTGCATACATTTACAATGTGTTTCAGATATATTTCGTTTTCATGTGTAGAAGAAATGAAATAAATTCACCCAAAATACTACAATAAAGGGAACCAATTCACCATTAATTATAAAAAAGGATCCTTCTTAGGCCCTCTGTCATTTGTAATAGATTATATGACTACCTATATCTAATCTGTCTTCAAAGGAGCCATAAGCCATAAATTGAAGCCCAGTACTGACTCTTGCTTCCGTTTATAGTAAAATAGTCTTATTTGCATACCAAAACGTTCCCTGTAGAATTAGTTAATTTACCAATAATTATACTGCAGGCTGTCTTTTACAATTGCAATTTCCAATCCCACCTTGAACTCATAAGCACTATGTTAGTAATTACCAGCCTCTGATTAAAATTCTTCCTTGAGTTTTAATCAATTTTTTTGTCAAAGATTTAGATTTTTTTTTTCAATTAACCACAGTTCAATTGATTTGAAGTCCTTGAGGGTGCATTCCATACTCATTCTTAAGCTAAACACTTTAATTCAGACATTCAGACTGAATCTTACAACCAAAAGCCTTCCCCCTATGGAAGTGCTAATCTGTGTTATTTATGTAAATTAGGAAACTAAATAACATCTGTCATAATCAATCTATATTTAAAATGATGATTTCTGGAATTTGCAAAAAGGTAATGAAAACACTTTTTGTATGCAATTACTACAGTGAGTTATAGAAAAAAATTTTTGTCAGACACAAGGACACATTATGTAAATGACCTGTTGTTAAATGAGACAGGAATGGAATTGTGTTCATCTGATATTTGCCTATGGAAAAAAATTCATTACATAGAATAACAGTACATAAATAGAATACAACAACAATGTAATTAAAATGTTATCCTTGCAAAATAATAAACTGGAAACATTGCCAATATTATTACAGCTTACTCTGTTAAATATATATATATTGCATTGGTTTATGCTTGCACCAGACTTTACTATGATTTCCTGTTCTTTTCCATGTTTGGATGTGTCAGGTTTATAGCAAGGAAACAGCATGGTTCATTTACAGCTTTATATAGATACTGTATCAGTCCTGGGGGGATAGACCCTATAGAACTGAGTGATTTTAACCCTCTATATTTGGTCGCTAGTTTCTGGACTGGTCTACAGAGGAATCCCAGGTCAGCCGGAGGGATTTGGACTCTACATGATGAATGAAGATGAATCCAGAAAGAAAGTGTAATTAATAACCTGTACTTGAAGTGTTGCTTGGCCATCACCTTAAATTACAACTAATCAAATTAGTCATTCACATGTGTGGCCCACCAACAATTCTCTAGGGGCTCTATAAAACAATTCTCCAACAATTCTCTAGGGGCTCTATAAAACAATTCTCCAACAATTCTCTAGGGGCTCTATAAAACAATTCTCCAACAATTCTCTAGGGGCTCTATAAAACAATTCTCCAACAATTCTCTTCTGGGCTCTATAAAAACAAAAAATTCTATATTTAAAAACGATACCTGGTGTAGGAGTGAAATTGCAGGTTATTATCCTTCCCTGAAGTTGTTTAAATCAGTGTAGCTCAAATACAGTTGTCTGTCTTGAAAAAAAAAAAAAAAGATTTCATATCTGAAGCCCCATCCTCACCACGAAAGCCAGCAGGCCTCAGGCGATTCTGATAGCATGGGTGTTTCATGAGATGGTAGGACAAAGCTGACAGGAGTACGTTCCCAGAGGACTGCAACTGAGAAAAACAACGAGAACAATAGAAAACGAAACAGTCCCATGACAAGCATGACGTTACTGTAAGCTCTGTAAAACACCCGCTCTTCTACAGATAGAGGAAAAGCTTCTCCTCATTTTTAGCTCATTAGATATCAAAATATAGCGTGGGCAGCCTTAAAGGGGTCCTAGCAAATGAACTCATTCCATAAATGTTCTTGTGTTCGCAATGTCGGTCTCACATGGCAGTTTAGTGGGAGAATGCATTTGTGCTACTGAGAAATTAAGATAATTAGGATTCTGAGATGTGATTATTAATGCTTTAAGAAGGGCGTAATTGGTCAGTTATTCAATTTGAGCATGGAAAAAAGGTGACCTGTGTAAGTGGCTTTTGGATGCCTGATTTTTAACCTGGCTTTTGTTCAATGGAAATGGGTCTGTCCAAACCAATCCATAGCAACCAATAACATTATTATTAAACAAGACACACACAAGTGCTGGATTTCCTGCCAAAGTATTTTCCCCTTCCATTGTATGACACATGGCTGAGTTCTGGAAACTTATTAAACTTGAATTTCAAATCTGTAACCTAGGTAATTGGGCATGGCTGTCTGTCATGGAGAGCAATGGCTCTTTTTACACCCCCGAACCTTGACAAGTCTTGTTCTGTCTGCAGTAATTTGGTGTGGGACCTGACAACTAATTTACATCACTTAGGACAGGTTGCACTGGTGTGTGTTGGGTTGAGAGAGTCAATGAAACCTGCCAGCTTCGCATGTGAAGATCACGACTCCCCTCCCTTCTGATGCAAGTATCCTGCCAAAGGTCCCAACTCTACTTGTTCCATTCGACCTTTATGAGCATCATAAAGATTAGAAGTACAGGGGTAATAATTCATCTGGACATGAGCTGGAACTGAGCAGAGAACGGGAAGGGCATGCACAGTCTTCCATTCCAACCTCAGCTTCTGTTCTCTTTCTGTACTTCTGAGCTAAGATTTAATACGTGTATTTATCAGTATTGTGCTGTGCTTAGGTTTTTCACAATATGTACACATTTTTATAACGAAATAATCCTGGCAAACAAAAAACAACCTGACAAAGATGGGACTCGGGAATTGCTATAATTTATTTTATTTTTTAGCCATTGAACTTGGGGATCTGTAGCCAGGATAAGATTTACTGGAATTCTGACATACGTAACTGTAATTTTATATAATATAATATTGTATGATGTGCCAAGTTTTGTACGGAAACTCTATTGTGTGGCATTGCGATTTTAAACTGGAAGGAAAATATATATATATATTTAGTTGTATATTATATACTCTGTTGCCAATTTAAATGGATCGATATTTTTTTTTATATATGCATTGACTGAAAAGAAACTATTGTATTTCTTCACAGAGACACTAAGAAAAAAAAGCTATTAAAACAAACTAGAATCCCAGTTTCAACCTAAGAGTGTTTTATTCCCCCATTAATAATGAAAATTAAGGAATTTGTTTAATGCCTATAATCAATTAAGATCTATCCTGAAGCAATGTTTTCCAGTTGATTCTGGAGTTAAGACCATCAGAAAGAGTGTTAATTGAGTCCAGGTTTGCCGAATGAATAATAACCGAGAGTGGTGCTTGACATAAATCTACAGGGAAGAGTTGTTACAGGCTTGGTCCTGACCCCCAAAAGCAAGCCCCAGCAGAGCTATTCCCCAGCATTGGCCTGACTTACTTGAATAACAGACAGATTAGTGGTCATCTAGGGACCAAAACTGTCTCACTAAACACTCCTTTGACGTTAAGCACATTTTGTTTACAGAAAAAAAAACAACATATAAAGCAATATAATTTTTTTAGTGCATGTTTTATAAAAGTAGTTGGAAAGTTCACTTTAATGGCTAATTTCCCTTTACTATTTGATGGTGTTTGCAACAGCTGGGTAGTTATCGATCCTGTTGTTCTAATATCGAATTATCATTTTTCTCTAAATTTGCCTTACCTGCCTTTGAACTTGCTTGGATCTTGTCAAGAGTTTTGTCACGTGCCAGGGATGAACATCCTTTCTCATTAAAATAGCAAGGACAGTGTAAAAAAGAGATTTAAAGCTACTTATTCTTTAATATTGAATTCGTTTTTATTAATATCATATTTAATGTGTTCTCTGCCCTTAGCTACAGTTTTCTCCTAGATCGTTATATAACAAGGTTAAGAACAAATGTCATTTTGTAAACACCGGAGCTGGATTTCTGCAGTTTCACAGTTTCAGAGAGGCCTGATACTTCACATCCCCCACTTTAGAAATTCAGCTTTAGTTAATGAACTTGGGAAATAATGATCGAAGCGTAAAACAAAACAGACACACATACAGCTCTGGCCAAAAGCTTTGCACCACCTAGAATGCGACATCATTTAAAAAAAAAAAACTGTATGAGCATAATTTAGATATTTTATTTAACATTGTGTTATCAAAGAAACTACAAAATTATATCGCAAAAAAGTTTACCGGAAGCCATAATAGTAGTACAGTATTTCATGTTAGATTTTGAAATGTCACAGGTTTCAATTTTTTTCAGTCTTTTGTTAAGTTTATGGAAAACTGCAAAGTGGTATGTAAGATGTAAAAATGATGTAAAAATGAACTGATTTTAAAACGTTGGTTTGCGCTTCTTTAAATCTTTGAGAATAGGGCCTACTGTCTGTCAAGGCATGCTAATTATCTTGATGCAGTAATATTTTCTAAATGTATTTAGAGTACTTCAGTTTTTTGTTTTTTTTCTACAAAATGAATCTGCCTGTTGGGCTTAACATATCAATCCCTTAAAATTCAGCCCTGGACCGTAAAGCAGTCTGCTTTTGTTATTGCTTTTGCCCTATTACACAGGATTAGTATATTATCCACGGGAGAACTCAATCATATGCTTGTATAATGTAAGGGATTAAAAGCCACCTTGAACAGTCTTGTGCTTGGGGCATTATAGGCTTTATTTTGGTAATGCATAGAAAACACAATTTCAAATGCAGTAATAAACTCAGTGGGCAAGAAAACCGATAGCAGCTTTTTTGTACAGCTATTCACCTCAGCAAGTTTTTTTTTAGTTTGTTTTTCTTAACGACCTTCTGTATCGCTTCGGTGTAAATCCAATTTTAAATTAGAAACAGTTGTTTGATGATTTAGATAAGTGCTCCACAAGTAAGGATCATTGGTGTTGCTTGGACTAATTTAACATTTCAGGTGAAATAAGTGAAGAAACAGCTGCTTGCATTTGTGTGGATCGCTGTTCTCTACAGAGTCTAAGAAAAACAGCAATCATCACATATCTCAGCAGCTGTATCTTCACTTGTTTCTCTTGGAATGATAAATCAGCTCAATCTACACCAAAGACCCTGACCTGTGGAGAGCACATAATAAGAGCGAATAAGCAAATAATAATTATTTCGTGCAGGACTATTATTCAGCTAGCAGTAATGTGTGACTTGTCCAGCAGGTGGCATCGCTGTACATACTCAATAATTACTGTAAGTGTGTATAGTTGCTGCTGGTTGGTTTGTGTGGTTGTCTCTTGTTTTTACAGAGGTGTCCAATAAAGCCTGGAGTTGGATTCATTCAATCTGTATCAAGCTTTTTCTTCCCGGAGAAGGTCACCGGGAACCAAGAAGTTTTTTGTTTTTTTTGTTTTGTTTTGTTTTAAGTTTGCAGTCCATGGCAACATCAGAATAAGTGGTAGCTTTTTAGATTACAGGGCACAGGTACCAATGTGATGCTGTTGCATGGTAAAACTGGGTCATTTCTTGTTCCTACAAGTTAACAGCTAGTGGAATAAAGCTATTATTACAAGGAAATGACTTGTGCCATGCAGGAACACCTGGTAACAACATGCTGTGCAGAAGGCCATTTAGATCATTCTAATTGCACAGTCGTTACCAAGTAAGAAGAGGAAGCCTTGGTTGGCCCAGTTATTACAAAAAGTCTGTGAACGTGATAACAGTTCTGATGAGAATACTGTCCGAATATTTTAGGTGGTGGCATTCTAAAGTTCTCTATTAGTCTATTTTTTTACTTTTCATTAAAAAAAACAGCTTTTAGAAAAAAAAGGACACCTAGGCTGTATGAATCACGTATTTTGTGTTATTAGCATTCATTCACCCTTCTCATCTTCTTTGTGCTGATGATCCATATTTGCAATGTTTTGTGTGTGCGTGTTTCTTTTTTTTTTCTTCAATTCTTTCAGATCCTACGCTGCAGATTTAATCTTTCTGGTAGTTGATCAGTTCTCGCTGTAGGCCACATGGGCTTGCAGCTAAACTATTGAAATGGCAAATGCACAAGGAAGCAATTGGTACTAACTTTTAATCCTTGGGCCTTGGGTATGTTTATTTATCTCCCCAATTATTTTTCTTTTTCGGATGGCTTGTTTTTTTTAAAGTTATTGTTTCTTATGAGAAATCCCCACATGCATTAAAAGATAAAGCACATAATTCAACAGAATCTGCCTTTGGCTAAAAAGAAACGTACAATAACCCAACGCTGCTCTCTCATTGTTTTCTTTGGAGGTCAGTCATTCTGTTATTACTCAATACCAGAAAAGATGACTGTGTCAATGCAGCCAGTAAACTCTATAGAAGTGGCTTGCCTCACCTCTTTCAATCACAGCTCTGTTATCACATGGGGTCTAAATCTTATCAGCCTTCGGTGGTATCTGTTATGCTTGTGTGTAAAAGCGCCCCATGGTGACTATCAAAAGCTGAATCAAGCGTTTCAGGTCCTCGGGGCTGAGTGATGATGAACATCGTGCTACAGCTACAGCCGACAGGCAAAACAAA
The DNA here is from genome assembly GCF_017654505.1 of Polyodon spathula. Taxonomy (NCBI): domain Eukaryota; kingdom Metazoa; phylum Chordata; class Actinopteri; order Acipenseriformes; family Polyodontidae; genus Polyodon; species Polyodon spathula. The sequence continues at coordinate 3,499,062 of NC_054565.1, read as the reverse complement.
AAGGGTCCAAGCTTGCCTTTAACCGTCCCAGATAACTGCAGAGAGGATCACAGGTGGACAACCGCCTTCTTTTACCTCCTGCTTTTGGAAATGTTTAAAAGTGCATGACGACCTTCACTAATCTTAACTACCTTGATAATAGAAACCTTTTTCAAGCTTCGCTCACAGGGCCTTGATCACAAAGTATTTACCCAAGCTGTAGCCGTCAGCTTTCATTTTCACAGTCAAACCCGCTTAATATCACCACATTGAAACTATTTTCGATTAGCTTGGGTAAATTAGAATTGTATCAAGGTAGTGTCTTTAATTACACTGTAATAACACAGTAAATACACATACTCCTCTGTATGTAACAGGCAGTGGGGTGTGATGCACTGACGTTACTGATTCTATAACCACAAATGCAGATGAGCCAGGCTCTTTTGCATAGTGGTTGGGTTGTGCACGGTTCACGTCCAGCCCTCTTACACAAATGTACAATTTATTCATGTTTAATCACAAAATGAAAAATCAGTCCTTTTTTATTGCAATCGCACATGCTATTACACGGGGAAGTTAGAGACACTTATTTACTGCATGTAAACAATTGTTTCTTCTGAAAGTCCATTTTCACCCAATGACAGTAAAGCCAATAAAAAGACATTAAACAAAGCAATCTGGAATCCAAGAGTACTATGAGACACTGTGCCTTGTTCACAAACATTTCCTGAACTACTGTCTATTTACATGTATAAAAGCAAACTTCAGAATATTATTTCAATAACTCCTGGGTTGCAGCTGTACATAGGTTTCCATGTGTGTCAGTCAGCAGTGACATGAACTTCGCATATTGCAGCCTAGAGATTTTCCGTTCCCTCGGCTTGGGAATATGTATTTGATGCTGACAAGTAATTTGGGGTTTTCTTTTGAAACTCCTTGATTATTAAAACTCCCCCCATGAGGTTCTGGGTAATTAGCGTTTTTATCTACAATCGCTTGTAGCTACATTTTCTTAAAGATGTCTTCTGTTGATTTCCCTTATCAGTTTTAATTAGAATTATTCTTTTAAATGGCAGCTAAAGAGGAAATATCTTTCAGAAATGAGAGTCAAATACCAGTGGGATACCATTCTAAAACCAGTGCAAAAAATGTGCTGACCACAAGCATTAGCTGGAATGGCAACACCACTGATAAGATAGCAGACTCATACTGATATAGCGCTGCAGCTGATTACCAGTGTGCTGTTGTAAAAAAATATAAACATGTTATCATGCCCTTGTGCTACCATTGACTCTTAGTCCGATTGCCAGTTGTGACTCTGCATAGATTTCTACCTCTTTGTATTTATCACATAATTCAAATCTAATCAGTTTGTGAACTTCTGTTGCCTTTCTGTCTTTGAACATTTGATGTGCAATGCTCATGTGATTCAAGGGCTCATGTTTCCTGGTATTGAAAGCGCATGAGAGAGGTAATGAATGGGGTCACTGCTGCAGCAACTTCTGTTAATGAACTGTTTCTCTGCTGGAGCCTGATTGTTCAGAATGTATTTCTTTAAACCAGACTGATTTCGGGGATCGCATGTCTTTCCCCCCCCCCTTTTTTGATGTCTGCTGTTACGTCGAGAGGTTCTGGGATATCGAGTTATTTCTCTCGCTATCTCTCTTTAACTTTCTGTGAGGTTTTCTGCCTGCAACTGAACAAACATTCTCTTTTAAATCATGTGACAAAATTGCCTTTCAGCCCGTCAGTTCCTGCATACTCAGCCTCTCTATATGCAGCAGCAGAGTTAAAAGGTCAGACTGGTTTGAATGGAATGAGGAAGGCTGTTCAGTGCTAGGCAAGTAGAATTCTCCAGGCAAGCTCAGGCAAGTTCAAAGACAGGTAAAGACTGATAGAGAGAAAATAATACTAACACAATATTGTAGCAACAGGACCACTCTTAGTGATCACAGACGTCATAAAAAAACAAGGGAACAGTGAAACAAATACATGCAATTATGCTTTAAAGTATTTACATATACTGATTCTGTATGAAAAGCCATAAAAATCATAAAGTGCCCAGACATGAGGATTGTAAACCAAGAAAAGGGCTGAATGAGTTAAAATAAAGGATAAGTTATTTATTTATTTATTTTTAGTAGTTTCTCGCTTGTTTAATACAGCTAATTTTTAAGTACCTTAGCATTTGCTTCCTGACAAAACATACTGACTCCCTGTCAGGATGTTTTTGGGGTAATTGTTAAAATTTCCAAAAGGTCTGTGGTTTGGCTCATTGCATTTGGTATTTTAGCTTTAAAGGAAATATTTGTATGCATTTCAGTGACTGGTTTACACAAACAGCCATGCAATGAACTGAAGCTGTAATGCTTTTAACTGGAAGCGTATCTTTTTTGCAAACCCCAGGAGCTGCAGTTTTATAATCATGCTTTGTAGAAGCTTCTAAATTAAATAGTCTCTAGGCACAAAACCATTGAAACAGGATAAACAAAACAATAGCAGCAGAAATATATGTACTCCGCTAACCAATTTAAATACACAGAGGACTTAATTAGGATTTTGTTAGAGAAAATTGTCATTGTTCTAAAATAAACTAAACTGCATATCTCCAATCTGATTAGTCCTGCAATGGTTTCTATCTTGTGCAGACGGAAACTCATTGAGCCAAACCGTTTTTCATTTGCCTGTTCAGAAATCCAGGATTCCTACAGTAGGAAAGTCGGGAAAGAAGGTGTTGGAGAAGTGGGGCGGAATTTCAGTCTCCAGGAAGCGCAAGACTACATGAGTATAAGGCATGCAAACTGCCAGTCAGATATTTCTTTAATTGGAAATCATCTTCATAAAATATTCTCTGACCCTTTAAGAACTGTGCCTTGTTTCATACATTAGGGGGGCTATAGTACAGTTCCAATTTTACTGTAGTTGGTGCACTGAACTAAAAAAAAAAGTCCTATTGTGTTTGTTCATCAACGTGGAGACAATTTTAAGTAATCTTAAACCATTCAGGGGTATCACCATCTCCCTTTTATTCTTCTATTTGATTTTTAAGACCACGAAGAGCTCTGTTTCTCTGGTTAGTGTCTAACATTAGCTATAACCAATTGAAATACAATGCTGTGGTAGTTCTTTTGATAGTATGTGTTGCCTTTATAGCCAGTCGCATTTTCTGTCTGCTGAGATCTCGCATTAGGACGTTGAGAAGGAACGAAGAAAAACAAATAAGGCAGCATTATCTAAACAGTTGTATTTACAGCAATGCTGTGCTGTGCACGTGACAATACACACAGTACTATAGACTATTCAGCACGTGCACGCTTTGTGTCAATTTGAAAAACTCTTTAATTATGCATGCTGGACTTCTACTTACAAAATGTCCAACCTGTTCAACTACTTATTTATTTTTAGATTTTTTCAAAACCATAAGCAGAAAGATCTAGGGCAGTAGGATGAAGTAACAAGTAGTATAAAGTTTAACATTAGACAGGGGAGGGCCAATACAATCTAAAGAATTAGCTGCAGAATTAACTGCAGACCTCAAGAGTCTGTTTTCCATTTGGTTTCCAATGAGTCAGAGGGAGTTGCAATTACTTAATGATATCTTCCTTGTTGTGAGCTTAAGGATGAATTTGGCATCAGCTGCTTTATTGAGAAAGAGTTCCAGTTCACATGTCATAGGGTTGAAGAAGCCATGTGCTACAGTTAACTATTACATTGTTAACAGCTGCATCATTTGTATTTGTTTTGTGAATGTTAGCAGAAGGCTTTATAGTTCTGAGTGGTTTGTGTATGGATGGGGTATCATACTGCCTGAGGCAATAGAAAAAATCATGATAGTGAAACTGAATCTTGTGTAATTTATATTTTAATCAGTTTAAAGCTGCACTAATTCACAAGTGTCCACAATTGTTTTTTTAGCTGTATGTGTTTTTTTAATACATGATCCCATAGTTTAGTTTACTTGTTCACAGTCAAGTTCATTCACCAAGCTGGCTGTAAACTAAAATATGTTGAAATAAGTGACTTGATTTGAAATTAAAACAAAATCATTCCTGATGACATTCTACAAAGTAACACTGTGCAAACTTTATTCACACTGCATAGTTTCATCAATAACAAACTGTATTTTAGTCATAAATATAGATAATGAAAAAGTTATTATTTGAACCGTAGGGGGGGGGCAATAGTCTGCAATATTGGTCCCCTCTGGGTCTCAACTTCACATCTTGGAGGCCTGAGCTAGGAGTAAGGGAGGCAGATACCAGCAAGAACTGTTTCTCTTCATCGAGCTACAGCATAGACCACAGTAAGAACTGTTTCTCTTCATCAAGCTACAGCACAGACCACACTGGACAGGTGCCTGGTAAGCTCAGGTGGACCTGCAGGGCTGGCCTTTCTCCTCCAGATGCCAGTCGCTTTGAGATCTGCATCCTCTCGTTCCTGGGTGTAAAGAGGCACTTGCCTTGGTTAAGGGATCGGAGGATACCCACTTACCTTCCGTTCTGTGTGGGAAATTGCTGCAATAGATTGGTGAGAAAATTGGAGGTAAAGTAATTGGGAGAACTAAATATATTAAATAAATATACATGCATTAAAAAGATACTAGATTTTAATGACATTTCAAAGGCATAGTTTCTTAAGCTATGCCATCCATTACATTTCTCATATCATACCTTGTCTACAGAAAAAAAATTTGCTTGCATAAAGACATCTTACCTGGGGAAATTAACTGAAGCAAACGGTTTACTGATACATGTTCTCTGAATCGTCTTCAAATATATTACACACTGGCAGATGAGCTCCTACATAATACTTTCCAGGGAGCAGACAAGGCATTTTGGGCCAAGATCATTTCTCCCTGTAAATGTTTTCCTGTAGGCAGAGACTTTTGTATTGATCTGGTGCCCAACGGGTCTTCTAGGCTGAGGGTACAGCAGTTAACCATAAAGAGTTGGCAATCAGTCGCCATTACAAACACCACAGGATGAGAAGAGAAGGATGAAAACACTTGTGTTGTTGCTTCGACAGTGTGTCCCGCTTTCGATTTCTGGGATGAGCCTCATGAAATGTGACACATCATTTGCTTTTAAGTTTCAGGAGACCACGGGAGGTGATGCAGATGGCACTTTATGGCCAATTTATTGGAAACTTAGCAAAGGTTATCAATGATGTTTGTCCCACTGGTAGTCATGGTAATCAATTATATATATATATATATATATATATATATATATATATATATATATATATATATATATATATATATATATATATATATATATATAAAAGGTATTGCGTAACTGCTGCTAATTGCAACAGTGGCACTGCTTATATTATTAACATGGCCAATAATGCTCTACAGGGTATCGGAGTAGTTTTTAAATCTGGGATGGTTTTAATTGCTGTTCTGGAAGGAGGCCCAGTTGCTGCCTATGGGCCTAGAAGAAGTTTATTCATCTAGACATTGGTTCTTAAATTGTAGGGACCTCCTTTGACATAAAGTTTAAATAATGAAACACAGGGTCGTAAAATACAGTTTGATAGGTAAGAATCTGTTCTGAACGGTTGTGGGCCTCTTCAAACTGGATAAACTGAAACGTTTAATGAAGGCATGCACGAAATCCTTTCTTAACCTTGTGTCATCTTTGCCTTAAGCTTGTGTTTGTGATCATGCATGCCTAGCATGATCCTTGTTATGGGATGGTGTGATGATTTACTGGAGATGGAGGTGTAGGGCTCAATGTTTGACAACCAGATGTAATGATCTCTTGGCTCAGACCTTTTAGAGCTAAATGTAATTTCAGTGTGTTGGGTTAACCAGATAAAGGCAGAGTATGAGCAGAGCAGTCTTGATGAAATTAACTTCCCTTATAATCTTTTTCTCTCAATCAGCTGGACTAGGACCAAGACACAAGAAAGCTTTAGTGACAGAGAGGTGGAAAGAATTGACTTTTAAGGATTTATCGCCAGCTGCCTGCCTTCTCGCATTGCATCATGTTTGACAAGAAGAAGTTGCTCTGCATTCCTGACCAAGCATAACTAATTCCAAAAAGGATGGATTTTTCATTCCAATGTTTTGCTCAATATTTCAAAGTCTTACCCCAGTAGAGTAGGAGCGTGCTGCTATCAATTGCTGTATAATGGATCAGGATACTATATGAAACATAGCAATGAATGCTGGAGGAAATTAATTTACCAAGGACAATACAGCGGGTTGATTAAAAAGCAAAGAGTTTGAATTTGTTATGCATTATTTTTATAATTTATACCAAAGCTAATACCTTCCCTTAGTGCCTGAGTATGCTGCCAACCTTCTACTTTTTCCACTAATATGAAGTCCCCAGAAAAGCAGACAAAGGGAAACGTTTTCATATTCCACTTTTCTAGTTAATTAGAGGCAAAATTGTTAAGTTATGGATAATTCCCAGGCCAAGGCATTTATTGATGCGCAAAACTAATACAAAGCACCCAAAACAAAAGGATCTTCTAATAAAAGGGTATTGCTGAATCGATCTTTACTTGACACTGTTTAAAAGCTTTGTCTAATTTTCAAAATATATCATATGGCAGGCTTACTGTGTTTTTTTTTTTTTTTTTAAATACCAGGCTTGCCTTTCTCAAAATGTCAAAAAAATTAAAAAGTTCCCCTCCACCTTTCCCTCTCTTCCTTGCATCTGCCTTTTAGGATGTCAGTGGTTCAAATAACTTGGGTTGACCTCTGACCAATACTAGGGCTAGTAGAAAAACTGACAGTTTGGAACTTGGTTATTCTTTTTGTTTGTTGCGCTAATCCCCAGATCCCACACCGTGCCTTGCCTTTCTCAACTGCAGAACATCATTAATGTGGTTGTAATGTGATTGGAAAAGTAATTCTAATCAGAACCAGGAGGGGCTCATGGAGTGTATTTCAAAGCTGTTTCTGAGAATGAGTGCAGTATGGGAGTTCTATCTGTTCAGACCATTGCAGAACCTGGTAAAAGTTATTTGCTACAGTTAGGTTTGCTGTCCTATTTTTGTTTGTTGAAACATTTGTTGCTTTGCTCTGCTTTACACTACATCTCAAATGATTTAATACGTATATATATATATACATACTCATGAACTCAAGTTACCAGCCTCTGGAAGACAATGGCCAGAACTACAGCAGTCTATTTGAGCTCACCGGGTGTCTGGTCACTAGGGTCCTCTGTGGCAAGCTGAGGTGAAGCAGCCCTTTTTAGTTTTGTCTCTCTAACCAGCGGGAATGCCAGCGCCAATGTCATGCCCCCTCTAGAATCCCCAGTGAAGAGTAGCGACTAGGCTGGATCCTGACTGTATGACTCACACCACGGTGTTCACATTTTTACCAGGTGAGCCACTTGGGGATCCCCAGTTTTAATATAAACTTGCTAGTGCTGCAATATTCATTGTATTAACTTTACATTTTAATTGCATTGTGAGGGCATGTTGCTGAGACAGCACCAAAAGCTATTACTGACTATAAGAGGGCTGGGTATTCATCAATACAATTTAATTCCTTTGTAAATACTGGTGATGAAACACAAAATGAAATAAGAGTTAATCTCAAGGCAGGAAAGATTAGATACAACTATGTGCAAGACTTAGAAAGAAAGAAGCAAATTATATAAATGAGTGGATTGGAGGATATCCCCAGACTAAAGTTTTCTAAACTGTATAGAAATTAATTAAACTCTTCTTTTAATGCTGATTTAACAAAAATGCTGTGGAGTTCAGCGCCACACTCTCACATCTCATGGTTTTATTTTTTTTTTAATTACGTTTTTATTTTTTCCAACCTATCACTGCCTTTTCTGACCTAGCCAGTGCTACTTATGTCTATAGTGAAAGACAAATAATTTAGAAGATGCTACTGGCACATTACTTAGAGCACATCAATACCATTGGCCCCAACCTCAGAGAGGACCCTGTGCCATTTCATAATGTTGCCAATCAGAGAGGAAGATGAAGCTGTCTAAACACAAGAATCATTAACCACAAAATTAGAAGCTACCCTTAGGCCAACAGTGTATTAGGAAGGGGCAAGACCTTTCCTTTGTTCTTATCACACCTCTACTGGAGATGATAATTCAGATGAGTTACAGATCATCTTTGGTCAGCAGTTGTATATAGATTGGTATAGACTATAACATGGGCAGCATGTACTTCATAGATAAACAACATACGTCAAAGGCTGCAGGAGATTTTTATATGAGGTTCTGTCCTGTAAACTCTAATGAGGGCATATCTTTAGTTAGTTTTAAAATTATTTTAAGGCACTATGCCACAGTACAAACTAAAACAAATCAGACTGACTTGTGATAAATCAGGAAACGGGAGGCAAATGCAAGGCCGCACTGGAGCCCTGCTGTTTGAGTTCACCTTTCAATCCACAGACCTTTGCTATAGCCTCGAGAATCTCACCCTAAATCCAAGGACAGGAAGCAAGTTTGGAATGCGAGCGAACTGAAAAGCCAGAGAGTTGAGGCTCTGATTGTTATATTTAGAAGACAGCAGGGTGAGTCATCATGACACACATTGTCCTCCAAATTGAAAAAGAAAGGGAATTCTTCAGGCTAACTTTTAAAACCTATACGTGTACCATCATTTCCAACAGCCACAATGCTCACTGAAGGGTACAGGTGTAATGGCTCTTCATATTGAGAAAGTAAGCGAACACAAAGAATCAAGCGTTTTTTTTAAAAGTCGGCACAATGTTGTCACTGAATAAGGCCATATGTCAATTACAACAAGGCAATAGCTGAAACTTCGGTTTAATCTACTCAGTTCTTGTCTGCAAAGCAAAGTCAAATTCACAGGTCAACCTCTGATTTCATTTTTATTACTGCTGTTGTGATTATGTGAGGACTTCATGGAAACATGTACTACAGCACATATGGCTTTGATTGAAATGAGAATGTACATGCTTCCAGTGGGAAAGCTTCCCAGTTATACATTTTTAATATACTATCATTTAATATGCCAGTCCTGACAATCATTGCACAGCTGACACTGCGGCTGACAACATCAGAAATGTAATAAATCAGGAAAAGAGAGGCAAAGGCGAGGCTGCACTGGAGCCCTACTGCTTGAGTTCACCTGCACAGCTAGTTGACTATTACCCACGGTTCGGATCTACGTTTTGCCATATCACAATTTACATATGCATATGTTCTGTTTAAAAATGATGTGAAAATAGGTAACCCTTAATTTCAATGAGGAAACTAACAAAACAAAGAAAGCACTCGTGAGTTCCTAAAAGTACCTGAAACAAGATGTTTTGTGTGTGTGTGTGCGCGCGCGTGTGTGTGTGCGTGTGTGTGTGTGCGCGTGTGTGTGCTGTTTATTAGCCATCTACAAAATAACCAATTCAAATTGCTTAAGTGCTTCAAAAAGAAAGACTAGCCATCGATCCAGCGGGTTTTTAATTTAAGGGAATTTAAGTAAATGTAAGGAACATGCCAGCTTCTCTCTCTTACTCTCTCAGCTCCTGTAGAGACTCCCAAGATCACTTCATGATTGTGTAGAGAAGAACGAACCGCAGGTGCTGGCTGACCGTTTCAGTAGTCATAGCAGTAAATAGCAGGTTACTCAGGACTTTAATAATAGGGTATTATACTGCTGTGAAACCTGGTGGGTGCCTTGTGTGCTGATATAGAAGTGATACAAAAGGTAACATTATGTTATGCTTAAAGGCAAGTTCTGACTGCCTCTGTCTTTGATGGCTCAAGTGAAGAATCATTTTAACAACTGGCTTTCACTTCAGAACTTCTTAATAATATACCTCAGCTCTACATGTACTGGTCTAAGGTCTTATTCAGTTGAATTCTGAAACGGTAAACGCTTTCTGACAAATTATAGGTTCATGAAATAGCCTATGCGTGTATTATATAATTGGATAATATTAATATGTTTGTGTCCAATAAATATTAAGCGTCATGTTTTATTTCAAATAAATATTTATTTGTTAATAAATAAATGCAGCAATTTGAACTGAGTTGGACGGCGAGAATAAATGTCTTTCAATTGCAGAATGTATCAAAAATCACTTGGCCAGATCAGGAAAATTATATTGAGGCTTAGAAACTATGGCCTATGGAGAAGAGACTGTAATTTGACATAAGGACAAAAGCCAATGTAAATGGAAAAAACAATTATTGTAATTTCCCCCCATCCTGTCTATATTGAGCATGTGCTTTGTTCTAGTGCAGTACAAAGGTGTCTGTGGTATAAATACGAGAATTTCACCAGCTTTACATGGACAGCTATTTGTGTCAACAGCAATTAGTTTACTGGAGAACAAGGACATTATTATTTTTATTTTTGTTTTGTTTTATTGAACCCTGATAGAGTCTCCGGAAATTTTATGTAAAAAAAATTCAAATGAAAAAACTAAAATAAAGGGCCTCGTAGATGGACTACTATAACTGATACCTTGTATAAACACAGAGCATGTTATCTATAGTTCTGCAAGCATAGTGCACACTGGAGGAAAAGGCTTTGATGATGGGACCCTTTCTGATGGATCATGTGGGTTGGGAAGTACATTTTAATTGAAAAGTTAGTATAGTTATTACTGGAATTAGTTGGCAATGTGAAGATGGCTTTGAGTAGCATGGGGCCCCATACAAGCTCAGAAATATAACCAGCACACACCAATGCATCACAGAAAGCTGAAGGGCTTGAATGTGCTGTCCCTCTCGAAAGCATACCCCTGAAAGTTAACATTGCCGTGGGCTTTGCTTGCCATCATTCCTCTGCAGACAAATTGAGAGCATATCAGTCTACAAATCACACTCAACATCTCTTTGTATTGCCCACAGCTCCGTACAGAGCCACACTCATTTGTTTCAGTTTTCAAGACTGAAGTTGACCTCTCTGTGTTCTGTGTTTCAGAATCAATTGGAGGATATTATCACAGTGGAAAATGTTGTTTTTCTTTAATCTAGTAATTCAGAAGAACATTCTGCAGCCACAAGCAAATGTTTACATTGTTCAGTCTCTGGCTGCACTCCCAGCATAACTGAAACTGAACTATTATTACTGCCAAAGGCTGCGATGACACACTTATAATCAAGTACCATGATACATTCTTACAGCACTGTCTGCAGTTTTGTAAATAAGAAGTGATGTTTTAATACTGAAGCCCGGGGTGGGCACTCAATTATATGCCAGGACCACCTTGTTAAAACAAAATAATTATTTATTGATATTAATTATCTAACACCGCTAGTCCTAGGTGGCTACTTGTCGCTCTTCCCTAACTCTGCTACCTCCCCCAGTCGCTGGTTATAGCTTGGTTGCCTAAATTAATCCCTTACCACTTGAGAGGATGCACATTCATAGCCCTTCCAGCGTGTTCATATTAACCCATGTCCCCTACCCTTGAGCTGCCCCAAACTGAGCCCAGGGTGGCATTCCAATAACCCGTCAGGGGCATAGCTCAGCTAACCCACATATTACAAAGGCACACACAACGGTTTCTATGTAGAACAATGGTACATGGGCCCCCATGTGTTTATTGTTACATATGATTCTCTAAGCCAAGAACATGTGAATTCACACATCAAATTCTTTCACACTTGTCTTTTTAATCGTTCTGCCATTTAGGATCAATAGTTGCGTGTTCTTGACACTGAGAAAGTAACAATGTCGACACATCATATCTTGAGAAAGTTTATTAACAGAATGAAAAAAATGAATACATAAAAAATTAAAGGCTAAGGGAAAACCTCTAGCCTTTCACAGTGACTACAGCTGCAGAGTCTGGCTATACACATAATTGATTAATGTGCAGCCAAATATAACAATAGCTAAGAATCTTATGGGAAAAATGCCGCTTAATGCAGTAGAAATAAAATGATTGTGATTTAAAAAGTCCCCAGCTTCCTGTTTCATTTCCATGTTGTAATTGTCTTTGTATTGCCATACCTTATTCAACTGTGATCTAATTTACTGCCTCCTAGGTCAGTGAGGTCTGCTGTGCAAAGCAGGTCCTACAAGCAGTAGATTTAATAGTCATTTCCAGTACACAGTTTGCACAGCAGGGATTCGTTGCATTATTTTACAGACTTGTGTTTTTTTAAACCCACTGTAACTATTTTAGAGGCAGTTAGCTTGCTAGTGGGATCAGAGGTTTCCCACTGTCCTTCCACTCGCCTGGGCTATTGTGGGGAACACTGCAGTGTAGCATCGTAATTGGACATTCTAAATTGGGGAAGCTTACAATTACCAAGTTACATTCCTTCAGGTCTTCAGAGTGACTGTCTTCATGAAACAGAATATGGAATCTCCTGTCATCCCTGTGTATAAAGAGCATAACTGGACAATCTGAATCAGGATTGGGCGAAATAAGGAATAACTTATCAAACCTCAGTGTCTCATGTACTTCTAACTGAGACATAAGGGAAGTGCTAAACGCCAGTTACTGACACAAACATCAGGTAATGGATAATGGATAAATGGTGAAACTCTTTTAAATACTTGCATGCTGGGGTTTCAATCACAGTCTAACAGATCAAGCTGGGCTAGGTTATTTAAACCAACATCTGTTTAGTTTTCTAGGCTTAATTGCCTCTATGTTTTGCAAACCTTATCAATCTGAGGTCTAATTAGTGCTTTTAAACAGTCTTAGGCAGATTGCTGAGAATATAAATCACTCAGTATGCCCTCAGCAGTGTAACAGTCTATGAATAATGCCAATAGACTTCATAGACTGTTAATGCCAGTAATGAACATTTTGAAGCTGGTAACCTGTAGTATTGTAGGTACTGAACTCTGTGATAATAAGACACAAGTATAAGTGCCGGCACTTTGATCAGAAATATATGTGACCTATCCAGTGTTGAAGGTGATTTGAGCCACTGTATTACGTCTGTTATTTGTTACAATATATTGTACAAATCTGGGCTTGATCCATGTGGGCAGGCTTGTGACCAGAGTTGTGCTTTCACGTGGAAGTTTTCTGCAAACTAGCCAATTCAAGAACACATGGGAGGCTGGACCTTGGTCAGTGCAGCCACTGCATTGAGAGACTAGCGGATTGCACTGACTTTCACTATCATGCTTCTCATGATTGTTCAAGAGTTGCACACACATCTCACACACTTTATATAGGTAGAGTGACCACACAAATGTGTATGCATTGTAGATTAGGGTATCTTCTCATATTACATACCCAAGCATCATGAAACCAACAAGAAAAAATACAGAACCTTACACATCTCGAATTTAGCATCCCACTGTAGGCAGACTGCTACCAGCAGTACACAGTTTCCTAATCTTCTATAATTGAATCTCTTTGATCTCTGGCTACCTGGCAGGACCTATGCATCAGTTTGTGTGTTACATTACCTGGAGAATGGGAACTTGTCTCAGAGTCACTCAGTGACAGCGTTTCCTCTCTGATTAAGGTCAGTGTGTATTAGATATTTAATGAAATGCATGTTGCAAGCATGCAGAGCTGAATTAGTCCTGTCTGCCCTTTTGTTAAACCGTTTTCAGTTGTTTTATTTTTTGATGAAATAATGCTGTTATGAGACTTAAAAAATAAATAATAAGAAGCTTTCCTGGTTTTATTCTTGGTTATATGCTTTACTGCCATGCTTTAACCAGGTGAGCTACTGGGACACCCCAATGAATATAGCTTTAACTGAAGTTGCAATGCAATAGTGATGTTAAATTAAAATAGGAAGTACTGTAATTTTTGGAATAAAATATTTACATTTTGGGAGGATTTCTCTGTGTTTGTATTCAGGTTAGACGTTATATTCAAGGAGCACAGTATACTCAGGTTCTAGTATTCTATACATTAAAATATGATATTTTTGATCATGTAATAGATGAGCGTTATACAAGAGTGTGCGCTATACAAGGGACTTAACCCAAACGCTGAGAGAGTTATATTCTAAAGATTACGGAAAATTCTCCTAAAGTCGCTAGAAGTCCATTAGGAGTTTATACAGTTTCTAAACTTTGACCAAGACTTGCTTATCCAGCAACCAATTTAAGCAACACTTACATGACAAATCCACAATCTGTGATATACTTTCCTCCTACAGAATTAGTATCAAGGTTGAATAAGTAAAATGAAGCATTCATGGCAAAATTCAGAACTTGGCAGAAGGATGATTTATGAAAAGTAACTATATCTCTTGATACGTTTCAGAAATGCTGAAAGTGTTTTAAGCTATCTGAAAAGAATATTTTATTCTTATGCAGGTGAGTTAGTTTTCACAGAGGATCAATTTATTCCTGTAATTTGTTGCACGTGCATTCCTGCTAATGGTGCAGTAGTACGTGAGAGTGACACTGATCAGCAAAAATGAAATGCACACACAAGCACAACAAGCACATGTTATTGTTATTGACATAAGATAATTAGCTGCTCTCTTGTTAAAAACTCAGTCTTGTCGCATTTTATTTTGTAACCATACTTCTGAGTAGCCACTATACTGAATCACTACGGGGCACAATTATAATATCTACAATGCAAAAAAATCTTCAGTGTGTTATGCTAGCATGCATATTAAAAGTCAATGGTCTTTGTCTGGGAGCATTAATAGATAACAGAGCACAGGGAGGCTGTTCAACAGTAGCAGTGCCTCCCTCCCCTGCACCAGTCCAGAGTCAAAGGGATGAGTAACACTTTACATTAAGTGTCATTAATTGCTGTGTATTTACACAGTACTTACTTAATAAATACATGTGTACTTACACATAATCACAATGTTAATATGCATAGGTACAATAGGGGCAATCAAACTTTTATATGGGTCCACCCCCTTAATAACCTACATCACTGTCCAGCCCTTAATGCAATCCACAGGGATTCATTTCACAGCACCTCCCCATGCACATACAAATTCCATTCACTGAATGTAAAAAATATTTTAGACCAAAAATATGCCAATATGAATAGTTGTCCAGTGAATAAAAAATAAGCAAAACTGCTAACTAGGAGTGAGGTTCTGTGGGGTTTCATTTTGTGATCTAAACGGTAAGTGATCTTAATACAGTTGCATTTAAATGTATAAACTTGATCTTTTGTGGACTTCTTGTTCGTATTTGGACTATATGTCTTAATGATAATAAGTAAGTACTAACAGAATCACAGAATGGCAGCATTTAGATGTGAAATAGTTGTGTAACAAGCAGAGCGCAGCAAGTCAAAGTGCTGGCACCTCCTTATGATTATATCTCACTCTCTTGTTTTTATTCCCAAAGTTTTCCCGAAGTGCTGCCTTGTGCATCTTCATATCTAACAAAGTAAATATGCTGGTACCTCAGAATATCCAGGGAACAGTTCTGTTCAACTAAGCAATAATAATACCCACCCTAATGCATTGTCCGTGTTCTCAGAATGCTGGATAAGCATTTTCCTGTAACTGGATGCCCCTCCCAAGAGCATCACATGACCAACCCTCTCCTGACTCTTGCTATTTTAATTTATTTTTCGATTCTATTCTGTGTTTAAATATTGCTTATACGTTGTAGTTCATTGTTTCCATTAGGTATGCTTATTTCCAAAAGGCTAATTCAAAGCCAGAATGGCAATTGATGCCCAAATATGCTAATTGGAAATCTACAATGTTCCATAACCTTTAGCAAAGTTAGTGTCTGTTTCATGCAGTCAGATCGGGTACAGCCTCCAATGGACAGCATGTTAAAAGTGCTTTGAATTGATCTGTATTATGAACTAAAAAAATAGATAAGGTAGTAATTCTATAAATCCTATCTTTCATGTACTTTGCAATGCAGGTATCACAGTGCAGTTCTGAAAGAAGCGTGCTTTAGCAAACATGCATTTTCATTTTTAAATAATATCAAATTACAGTGGAAAAAATGAGTCTGAAAAGTCTAATTGCCAATACAGTCTTATTATCCAGATTAATGTTGTGTTATAAATGCATAGAGGCATTGAACACTGCATTGAAATAATAATTACATTCAGTGCTCAAGTGATGAATCATATTAATGAAAATCATTAGTGCACCTTGTGAGTTTTGGGTTTTGGCTAGTTGTCAAGTTTATTAGAGAATTAGACAGTAGCTAACCCACAGTGGAGCATGAATGTACAATTGACTTCATTTCAGGAAAGAGCATTAATCATCTTTCCTGCAATTTCTATTGCAAGGTCAGTTTCTGCTAATAAACAGGGGGGGGGGGGTTATTGCCAAAGTACTTTAGTTACTGAATTGCAGAATTGAAAATGCTGTGTTAAATAACTTACGATAAGACTGTGTGAAAATAGGGACTCCAATAACAGGACTTGAAGTCGTTTGTCTCTGCTGGGCACTCACAGGAGTGATGGGTTGGCTTTTCTTGTGCTCCTGCAGGGCTAGGGGGGAGAACCAGCTTGGTATGGTTCACCATACAATGCTTCAGCAACTATTCTGCTCAGGTGGCTGGCTGCTTTAAGCTCAAGTAGGTTTGAATAGCTTGATAGACTGTTGCTTGGGCCCAGATGGTGAAAGGAGCGAATTGGCTTGACAATGGAAAGGGAGGTCACTGGTTGCTCTTTGGACCTCATGATCTGTAAATGGGTCGCAGTGACGAGCCAACATCTAAAAGCATTTAAATGGGGAACAAACATGTAAAACTGGTAAGAACAAATTAAAATAAATAACCTCTGAAGCAGGGAATCGGTGTTAGAACTATATTTGGAAAAAACAAAAAATAAATAAAGTGGGTTTAAAATCAGACCTGGCAGAACTGACATTTCCTACTTGGGATAAATGAATACTGCTGGTGGTTTACTAGCCTTGTTATGATATGTTTTATTTTCCTTGCATAGAAAGAAAAGCTTTGTAAACCAGTTCACTTGTGTCAGTGTGGCTATCTATTATCTGAGACAATTGGGTTCTTTAGTAATAACAGAATCAATCAAATGATTTAGTTTTCAAGCCATTCTACTCAAAACACTATCAGCAACTCATTTCAAGCTTAGTTAAGCACAGAACCAGCTCGTCTCTGTTTTAGCAGGTTTGCAACAAAGCAAAATGCATCAAGAACGATGATGTCCACCCTGTCTATGATAGGTAGTAATAATCTTTGAATTTTGTAGAAACGTTGTTGATTTTTTCCTCCTCACATCCCAGAGTGTCAAGTCTCTCACATAGTCATTGATAGATAAAATGGTAGCTGTATTAGACCAGAGATGACAGACAAAGAGAAGATGTGATTCATTTTATTGGACTAGCTAAGCCAACATTAATCACAAGCTTTCAAGACCTCAAAGGTCTCTTCACTCACAAATAGACAGCATCATGACATATTAATCTACTGTACATGGTGGTGCGATGTACAGCATATAATTGAATGTAAATCAGAAGCCAAGGAGTAGAATTTAAAAATTGAAGTTACTTTGGAACACAGCCTTGCCAGTAGGACTTATGGCCCTGGTGATTCATTATGCATGTGTTTCTGGGTTTGAGAAGTGTGTTACATTACTTTGCATTAGCAACCTGAATTTGGGTTGAAACAACTGTCTTCAGAACAATCATTAGATGTATTAGATGTCACCTCTCTGTTGTAGCCTGTTATGGCTCTCCTTCTAGCGGCTGATGAGTTAATAACATTGACATCAGCATAAGCCAGGTACTGACCTCTCGACTACAGAGCTTGCTCTTTAGCTGAATGGTAAGTCATTCGTCTTTGAATCATATTGCTTTCACTTCACGTCCAGTCCTTGCCTTCCTATAAGTCAAATTAGACTGAAAAAAGCATCTGTACCATTCTAAATATCTTTACAAATGACTGAACATTGCTGTCAACTACACCTCCCCCCCAGGCTTTCTTCACATAATGCACAAGAAGCTACTCTCAACTTGCAGAGAGGTCAAATGAGCGCACTTATAATTAAGGACCCAATTGTGAATCAAAAAATTGCTTGTGGCTTTCCTCTTGCAGGCAACAAACTTCCCAGTAACGTTGCATGACTAAAGGCTGTTCGTTTGTATTTGTTTTGCAATGAGTAATGGCAGAATCTCATTGCCTTTTAATAATAACTAGACTAGAAAGGAAGAAAGATTTTACAATCGAGCTGCGCTCAATTCTGGAGAGGACTGTAGAATGTAGTGAGAAGGTAAGAAGGACTATGTAATATACAGTGACAAATGGGGATAGTAGAGAGGTGTTTAACTGAAGAAAATTCAGTGAATTACAAAAAAAAAATGCGTTCAGATGAGCACCATAATTCCAACGTAACAACATTTTAAAAAATCCTGTTCTGAATAAACTTGTGTATGTGGAGCTCCCTCTAATCATTGTGGCTTCATGTAATCCTTCAAGGTGCTGTGGAAGTTCTGCAGAGCTGCGATGGTGTGGCACTCATTTCACCAGCAAGGACCATACATTTGACTTCAATTTTGATTGCTTGTATTTTGCAAAAGGAGTTCATGTCAAGTTCAGCTGCCTCCTAATTCTTTACATTAACATTCATCTTGAATGCACAGGATGCTGTTTTACAACCAGCACTCTTCATGAGGTAATAGCTGCTACCACTGTCCGTGAGAGTGGCAGAAACCCTGCCAGATGGATCAGGCTTTATCATTTTAAAATCTCATTTCAGCCTAAATCCAATTTTTCTAACTTTATTCATGAATCCCCAACCCACTTTGCAAAGGCTTAAACTGTAGCATGAGAGGGCTAATTCATAATTAAATCGCAATGGTAATCTACTACAACAAACCAGGAAACACTGCAGAAGGTTGTTTTTTTTTCATAGAGAGGACTTCATCGTTTCTGGAGCCAGGACATTCATAACAAAGAACTCAATCTCTAAACGAGATACATAGGGTTGCTATAGTAACGGTTTCCTTCATCAGGAGTCAGTGTGCTCTTTAATGTGTTAGAGAACTAGAAATCAGGTGTTCATTATTCTGGTTGCAACTTAGCCACTGGCTTACTGTGTAATCTTGTGCAATTCATGCGGTGTCTCAGACAGTCCTTGATTCATTACTATAACCAGTCATGTAGGCTTGGTTTTTATTTAAAAACAAGTACGATCCTCTCCAATCACCTCCCAGTATTGATACATGTTATCAGGGCTTGTTTTCAAAGTGTTTACTGGAGTTTGCAATGCATTCATATTCAAATTATCTTATTGTACCATTGTATTATTAGTGAAGTAGAACATTGTCCTTTTCTATTACTGACGTGAAACCTTCAAGGCTTTGAAAAGTGACTAAACTGCTGAATGATAATACCCTTATACAAATGTACTGCGATAAACCATGGGAAGCCAGAGACTTGTGAAATCATGTTAAAGAACAGGTGAGCATAAACGCAAAAAAATGATGGCAAGAATTACATTTTGCAGTTTATAGTGTTCCAGTATTGTATAATAATATTAAAAGCAATACGCATATTCTAACCATTTCACACACACACAAAAAAAAACACCTACAGGAACATAAAAACAAATTAAAACCATTCACCAAGGACAATACAGAGCTAGAAACTCTGCATCTGATATGTGTGCCTGTAACCTGCGCTGGACTTTCAGCTCTAGATTCCCTACAGGCTAATCCATGCTCAAGAAAATGTCAAACATTTATTACTATCTTCAGGTTCCTGATAATTACAAGGTGCGTGCGGAAGCGTTGTAGACAGAAAAATGAGGATAGGGCATCCTGTTAAAAGGTCAGCAGCCTACCTTCTTTTATAGAATTGCCTATAGTAGATTGCCTTCTTTTATTGTTGTGCTGGTGTTTGTGTGCGTGTGTGCAAGGGGTGACATTTACTGCTTACGAATGTACAGTCCTGAGTTGCTTGGATACAAAAAACAGGAGCTCGGGAGCTGTCATAAGGTAGAGCCACTAGTAACTAATGTAACTAACTCACAAGAGTGCAGGGTGTAAATGTTCTGGCCAGCCCTTAAACTTAGTATAAAAGCTTTCTGTTCATTCAAGCAGGGCTGGTGAACCGGGAGGATGCAGGAATAGTTGTCAGAGTTAGAGCGTGAGGAACTGAGTGCTGAAATTAATGCGGAGCTGTCCAGGTGCTGAACGCGGTATCAACTGAAGGATGTCATTCTTCATAGAAAGTGACAAGTCAGTTAACGACACTGCTGCTTCTTGTCTGCGGGACCCATGGGGAATGCAAGCACTACCTGAGTAAAGGGACCAACATATTTGATTATTGAGCACCACTTCTATATCTTGTTATGTGATCTTAGGATAAGTCACTAAATAAGCTTTGTTGCCACAATTGGAGATACCTACTCACAGACTGAACTGAGCCATTATCCAAGTTCAGCCCTGAACAGCTTAGTAGATCAACTCATCCTGAATGATGTGACTTTTCAGGCTGCCACAGACACTATTACACTAGGCTTCAGTCTCTTATTTTATATTGAGGCATTATAAAATCACCTGAATATTACATTTACATGTTACATTTAGACTTTTACTGTGATTTACGATTAAGAAAATTAGAGTAAGCTATCATAACAATGTAGTAAAAGATAAATTTTAATTTTAAATAGCAGGTAGATGCCAGTTAAAAATGCTCCAAAAACTGCAAAGTAGCCTGTCCTCAGATGAGGATAATGAAACCTAATAGGTTAAAATAAAGCAACATTTAAGAGCATAACCTCCTAAGCAAACAAAAAAACATAAGAAAGAAAGTTAATGTAGGATACACAGCATGGTACTCTAGTCTTAATCACACACACACACACCATGCTCTGGGCATAAAGAAGCTCAGCTGGCAAGTCAGTCTAGCAAAACTGATGCCAGTGCTTCACAGATGAGCAAGGGCTTCATAATGCCAGGAGCTGCCGTGAATGATATTTGAAATAATATAAAATATATTTTTGGTTTATAATAGAAACTCCATCTCAGGCTTCTGGTGGATTTTTTACACAGCAATCAATTTTTTTTGTTTAAATTTGTTTAGATCATTTGTTAATTAAAGCAAACATGATCAATTATATAAGTTGTTACTGTGTATTAGATTAACATGTATATACAATATGATATGATTCCTATAGTACAATATGATATGAATAATGTACATGTGGAGTGGAGTACTATTTTTCCCCACCAGTGATAGTGTGTGACCATTTTATAAAATCTGCTGCATTGCCAATGCTGGTAAAGCTAGTCTCTGCCAATAGTACTGCTATGGGATTCAGTGTAATGTCAGGATAACATCAGAACATTTAGGATCTTGGGAAGGCCATTGAGCCCATCCGTGCTTGTCCAGTTCCCAGGAGCTGATTTATCTAAAAACGTTGTCAAGTTGGGTCTTAAAAGAACCCATTGATTGAACATCAATGGCATGGCTAGGTAACCGATTCCATACCCTCACCACTCTCTGTGTAAAGAAGTGTCTCCTTCTTTCTGTCTGTCTAAACTTTGATCTCTTGTTCTGGTTTCTGTGCTGCGATTAAAGTATTGATCAGGGTTAACTTTGTCAACTTATTTTAAGATTTTAAAGACTTCAGACAAGTCCACCTTATGTAATGGTCTTTTGGAGTTTCCTTCTTATGGTATTTGGTCTGAAAAACTCTATCTGGATCTTTATGGACCAAAATGGGTTTAAATGTGAACTAACCCAAACATTAAAACTTATATTACAGTGTTCCCATTTCAGTGATTTTTATTTTTTGATCTTTTTTAGCCTTTAATACATCAGTATTTGTGTCATACATTAGACTGTGCAGAAGATATTGACAGGACTGCAGCACAATGAAAAATTAATTAATCTTTTTTGTTGAAGTGATTGACCATAATTAAAAAAAAAATCTTCTTTTGCAGCATTATTCAAGAGACAGGTTAGTACACTCAATTATCTCTCTTGCCACACGGTAAGAGCACAACATTGTAGAAACAAAGGCCTCTTCCTCCAATAATTTCCAGCTAGGTAAAGAAACCCTAAACTTAAACAATGTGGGTAATGGATTTCGAAAATTGAAAAGGAAAAAAAATCAATAACAGCTGCTATCAAAAATTGCTGCTGGGTTTTTTTATGTTCATTTTTAAAAATAAAAAAATGAGTTACTCTGCCAATACACAGTCCTTGGGTTATTCATACAAACCCTTTTGTCAGCTGTTTCAGTTTTGGCTCAAGTTTGTGTAAATAACGAGAGTATTTAATTATGTCTGATTGTTCTCAAAACAAAATTATCCCAGCCACCTGTTCTCTCTTTGGTTCCAATGTGTAAACAATGGCTTCAATGAACTGTCTGAAAGACAAGCTGAAAATCATTTTTTGTCCATTGGGCGGCAATGTTAAAACGTGGGGAAGGTGCTCTCCTGTATCAACTCCTAGTTTAATGGTCTAATACAGTATTCTTGTAAAGGGAATCTTGTCAAATTTTGATTTGATCAAAACGACTGCTTCAGAAGTAGTCATTTGTTCAAAAGCCTGAACATTTGAAATTATGTTTTTAGCCTAAAGGGTTGGTCAAATGCTTTAACAGCATGATTGTAACGCATATACATGGGAGAGATACACCTCACCCCTATTTCACCAGCCAAACCTACTGTTAGAAGCAGACGAGACCAGGAAAGGCTCAGCCTTGGAAGACTCCTATTGTTCCCAGTCAATTTTCCTCCCAGTCCATGGGAGTGTGAAGACCAGTGCAATGTCCTCTCTGTCCTCACTAACCCTAACCCTAGCCCTAACTCTAACACTAACTTTAACCCTAACCCTAACCCTACCATAACATTAACCCTAGCCCTAATCCTAAACCTAACCCTAACCATAACATTAACCCTAGCCCTAACCCTAACCCTAACCCTAACCATAACATTAACCCTAGCCCTAATCCTAACCCTAACCCTAACCCTAACCATAACATTAACCCTAGACTTAATCCTACCCCTAACCATAACCATAACATTAACCCTAGCCCTAATCCTAAACCTAACCCTACCCCTAACCCTAACCCTAGCCCACGCCCCCACCACACTCCAAGGAGTCCCTCCCGCTCCCTCGTTGGCACACTGCCCCTGGGGCAGACAGCCAGTGTTTCCCATTGAACAGGCTTTGGCACACCACCACCACTTCTCATTTTGTCACAATATTCTTCCTTTCTTTAACCAATCCCGTCAGTCGATAATTTAGAAAGGTTGCAAATGCTTTGGTTATTATACTTTCAGATAAGAATCTAAGCCTCTGTGAGCTCTATTATACTTCAGTCCTTCAAAAGGAGTGTGGAAATCAGCTTCTTAGCAAGGTTGCAAAGGTCCTTGAGGAGATTAAAAAAGCTGCAGCGTTTCCCCTCTTGGCTGATGTCAGCTGATGGGCAACAAATGGCAGAGACATGCAGGTAGATTCTAAATTGGAGAGCCTCGAGTAAATGTCCTTTCATCCCGACATTAAGAAAATGTTCAGGACACGTGGCAGAAAAATGTGTTTCATGTGCAAATATCAATTGCAAATACAGGCATGGATCAAACAGTTTCACAGGATACTGCATTATTAAGGAAAAGCACCTCTGTGTTACAGCTGAGAAAAGGGTGAAATGTAGAAAATAGCCTCTAACCAACTTAAATGGTCTCTCCAAAGATGGGTTAATATATCTTGTGCACAGTACAGATTATAAAAGTTTTTACTGTCCCCTTAATGATGTTTGCAATACACACACACGCACACACACACACACAATGTGTATGAGAATACATTTTCGGAGATATATTACGTTATTTGACAAGCCATAGGAAAAAAGTAACACCTGTTGGGCTTGGCATAGCAACATGGCGTGGGTTTGAAATCAAATAGGTGCACTTCTCCACTTATTCCACATGCAGGTACCACCTAGGAGCAGTAGCAGGTGGTACTATGTGGGTATATGTGACCCATAATCTACAGGTAAACCAACTATTATTAATAAATCAGCCAATTACAAAAAACACAAATATTTGGTCTCATGCACAGAAAGCTGTGTGATTAAACTGTATGAGATACACAAACATATGTTTAAATGAGCGTATTCAACATGTGAGATCTCCTTTTTAAGGGGCCAAGAAAGGTGTTGCAAAATGTTTAAAAAGTGTTGACACTCCCTAGGACTTCATTGAAATGCTGCTGCTGTTATCCTTATAGGCTCTTTTAAAGCATAACAAAGCACATTGCTGTGATACAGGCTTTGAGCATTTCAGCTAGGTTAGCATTAAATAATTGCATCCATTTATGATAGTTTATGTGATCTGGTACTTTTTAAAAGCTGAGAAAGGATAACTAATACATTATTCCTGGCCTTGTCTCTTCTGGTGGAAGAACAACTTCTCATTTTCATTTCGATGATAGAACCACTCAGCTGAATTTTCACGGTTCTCTTATCAAAATGCCAAAAGGAAGACAGTCTTACACTTTGAGAGACGTCTGTGCATTTGAACTTTCTTTACATGCACTATATCTTGTAATAGTTGAAGCAGTTTTGAATATTCAGAAGCTTCACCCAGGCTTGTATAAATTAATCAGCACATCTCAACGTTGACGTTTTGCTTGCTGATTAGCCAAGCGGAATTGGTCCATCAAAGAGCTACCCCTGTAGGTACTATTACTGCTGGGTTAGACTGCAGAGCATGCGCACCAATGGTTGCTCTTACTAGTGTGGCCGAGCAGAGACTCTGCTTCATGTACGTGTGTGTGTGTGTGTGTGCTTGTGTGTGCGTGTGTGAATGTGTGTGTGTGGGGGGGGGGGGGGGGCAATTATTAATATCAATGTGCGGACTAATTTGAGAAAATGTCTCCACAGAGATAGTAACTCCTAAATATGCCTTCAAAGCAAAAAAAAGTGTCAAAGTATTTAGTTTGTTGTCGACTTTCACCCTGTGTGGAGTTTTGTCTGACTGGAGTTAGAAATAGTAAATAAAAAATATAGTGTGAGTCAATGAGAAGTTCCCACAAATGTGCGTGCGTGTGTGTGTAAGTGTTTAATGGTGATTGAACAATTGTCAATTAGCCCTGACCACACCCTAACCCTAACTACCTGGTCACATTCCATACTTTCCAATTCATAAAACAATTAAACACACTCACACACACACACACACACACACACACACACACACACACAGGTGCAGAGCCTCTGCTCTGCCACACTAGGTAATTACTGTGTTATCGCATGAAGCATTGGCTTTCAAGAACCACTGCCTGATGTTTGTTTCTTATTTGTTTTGCTTATGGGAGATCAATAGAGTTCCCATTGTAATTTCATGTAACAAAAAGTATTCATTGCTAAGTGATTGAGCTCATCGCTTATATTTAATATTATAAAAGTCGTTTTGACTGATTACCTGAATGTTATTATTGTGTGGTTGCATGTTTAAATAAATGCATTTGTTTTTAATTGATCCCTAATAAATCATTTGCATAACAAAAATGGTCTGTGAACTGTAAATCAAGTAGCTCTAATAATTTACTATAATATATACATCTGGAGCCATTTTGCGGAGAGAAATACTGAGAAATATTTATACATTGTAATACATGGGAACTTCGAAATACTAAATATATGAAAGAATATTAGCTGCACACATGAGGGATAAGGAATGCTGGACTTTGGAGCAGGCATTACATGATCTGCAGTTCACAAATAAAGAGAAAATGAGTCACGAGTCTGAACCCCTGCAGGCAGGGAACCAAGACGCTGGCGGAAATATAATAGTTTAACAGTTTGTGACATAAGCCACAAGCAAAGACTGGGAGCCCAAAGAAAGACTTTACCAGGGAAACCCCAGAAGGCATATTGCCAGAGGGTATGCAAGGTTGTGCTCAAACCATGAATGGCATTATAACAGTTTAAACACTTCACATTTTTCCACTTACAGGCATGTTGAAAAGCAGTTATCCAGTTATGGTGAAACTTGATATTAACTAAGGTAGCACGAGTGTTCCGATTTTCAAAGTAATTCTCTGACGTGTTTTTGTCTGCAGGTATTCAATGAAGCAGAATGAAACTGTGTTTATTCAGAACCAGAAAAGCTGCACTTCAATCATTTCTATAATAGAATATCAACTAAAGTACCATCTTTCTTTCACTTGGAGTGTTGTCATTTTTACTGCTGTACCCCAGTGAGTACCATGCAAACCAACTAACACTATGTATCAGAAGTATTCTAATCTGAGTATATGTGGGGCATCTGTCTGTATGTATGTACATCTGAATGTCACATGTAAAGTTTTGCATTTATGCAAAGAAACTTGTACTGAATGGTGTTGGAAATGGATTTCCTGGTAAGCTCAAATGCAGCTCAGAGCCAGGTAAAGGCTGATACAGAAAAAAATGATGCTAAATCAATATTAGAACTACAGAGCAATTCAGAAAGATACCAGAGAGCCAGTAAAGGAAATGTAAGTAATTAATTACAATGACATTTGAAGCAACTTTCCTTTTTAACTGCCAGAAAATAGAAAACATGTTCTTTATGAAACTGAACATAAAACATGTTTGAAATTTCTAACCATCTTTGAATGGAATACTCAAAGGCAGATTCTCACTTAGGAGCTCTTGGGTCCTTTCACTCATGACACTCCAGTTGTATGCCTGCCATTTACGCTTCTTATTTGCAAGAATTTGATCACTCAGGATGAAATGTACTGTCTACTGATGGTTTTAATTGCATTAAAGAACAACTGGTGTCCTATCTCCTTATTGCACTATTAATCTAGGACAGCAAGTACAGAATGGAGTGACAGGTCCCATGGAAATGAATGCACTCCACGGCAACACTGTCACATTAAAGAACTAAATATTCATGGCACAGCTATCAGCTTTATAGTAACATACCCAACAAAGAACATTTCATTGGCTGGAAGGCTGAAATTGGCAGTAAAGAATGTTGGTTGTTACTGTGTATTTACATAGTAGTTACTTAGTAAATGTACGTGTACCTACATGTAATTACAATGTTATTATGCATAGTTACTTACCATGTAAATCTTTTTGCACAATATGTGTAAGTGCACAGTTGTATCAGGAAAGGGTTTGGGTGAGGTTTAGCGTTAGGGGTTAGGTTTGGGGTTAGGTTTAGAATATGTTTGTTGAGTTGCATGTGGTGTAGGATGGCAGATTAATCGTTTGGGAGTTTTTAAGGGACCATTTAGTAGGAACCTGGGGTTTAAACCAGGTACATTTTGTATGATTTTTTATTTCTTACATTCTCAGTACCATTGTGCTTTGTGCAATAGCCAGACTGTCGTGCCAAACCTTCATGTCATTTGATTGCCTTCGCTATTCACCAGCCCCTCTTAAATGTATAGGGGAGACTGGGGTTTATTAGCAAACAACCCTTATTATTTATATATCTACCGGCCATATTTAGTATGAACTCAGCAAGACTTTCCTGTGACTAATTTCCGAACAGCAGACACAGTAATCAAAAGAGTCAAATAGTGTTATTTCAAGGTCTTAATTCATTTTTATCATCGCTCGTTTGTGCTGGCCCACAGGGATAAATATTAAGACCAGTTCTCTGCATTTATTAATAATTTATCTGAAGGCTGTGGAATGATTAAAATACTCGTGTACATTGATAGAACTAATGTATACAAATGTGATACATCATTAACTGAAGTGTTAGCGAACTTGCAGTATCATATCATTTAAATTACAACATTGGTTTAGAATAAAAAAAAATGTCTATAGACAGTAAAAATATTTTTTTTGTAGAAAATGAGCAAATCTTTTTTACTCGTCTAATTTGTGTTTTCAGTTTGGTCCAATCACGGTCCTGGATGGCCATTCCACTCCAGGTTTAACAGGTGAAATGATATCACAAACTGCTTCAGGGTCTGGATGGAGGTTTAATTAGTTCAGTTAAACAGTTCAGGACATGGTTGATGCAAAGACCAGGTGTAGGAGAGCCAGCTTTGGACACGGCTGGTTTTATTTAAGTAGGTTTCTGTGACAGAGCAGGCTGCTCTGAGTCATCGAGTGAGATAGGAAAGGGTTTATCTCTGGAACACAACTCCTCAACTAGCACATTGAGGATCCGGGGTTCCTATAGAAAGGAGACAGAGGGAAGGCTCAGGTCAGTCTGAGGTAGGGAGTCGACCTGACCAGTGCAGACCACTTTCTGCTGGTCAAAATGGTGTTGAAATCTGTGGAGGCTGGTTTGTTTTTGTTTTTTATTTCCATTTGTCAAGGTGCCCTAGCCCCTCTTAATTCCTATAGGCCAGACAAAACAAAACAAAGTCTGTTTATCTGACCCTGTAGTATTTATTTATGTGAAACTGAAACCCACCCAAAATGTACACTTTTCTGTTCTTGTTTGGACATTCTGGTAATCGGCTTTCAACTTGGCCCTTTACTGGATGGAATTACCCTTGAAGGAAACGATGCCTAGTGGGTATTATTATATTTACTTTGACAAATTCATTTCCAAAGGGACGATAAAAATAGCAGCCAAACTCTTTGAAATTCCAGACAAAAACAGTAATGTCATTTACAGTAATTCTACCAGTGTTATATTATGACAACTTTGTGTATTTAATTATTTAATTCCTTGTGTTCCATGTCTAAATGGAAGGTCTGCAGGCTATCTGCCTTCACTGCAATCACATGCCCGCAGGTTATGCTTTTAAATTAAACAAGCATTGTGTTTTTAAGGTACTCAGAGAACAAATGTGGGTCATCGTATGTTTGTTACTGGACATCAAATGCCTGGAGCACATCACACATTTAACTTTATTTTAAGGGATGCAAATGTTTCCTGGGATTTTATGTAATGCATGTAATGTTCTTCCTGTGGAGCCACAGGCCCCGCCAGTGTATTCCATTCACTTCATTGCTCTAGGCTCACCGCAAAGGATTTCTATTGTCTGCTGAAAAACAAACTGCTTCGGTACTCTACAGCTCTGGCCAACAGCTTTGCATCCCCCTATAGAATTAACTCATGTTGCTTCATAGTCGAATGCAACCTGTTAAATAATGTAATGTAAACATATTGAATGACACACTGATTGATAGTTTTCTATATGCTTTAACGAAAACCTGACAAAAATTGAAAAATGTGACATTTCGGAATCTAACATGAAATGCTGTACTACTATTATGGCTTAGGGCAGACTTTTTTGATAACCTTTTATAGTTTCTTTTAGTACATGATGTTGAATAAAATATCAAAATGATGTTCATATATATATATATATATATATATATATATATATATATATATAGAGAGAGAGAGAGAGAGAGAGAGAGAGAGAGAGAGAGAGAGAGAGAGAGAGAGAGAGAGAGAGAGAGAGAGAGAGCTAGGAAGAAACCCTTTTTTTATTTACAATTAAGCATGCCCTCCTTTGGGTTCATAAGTTGCACAAATCCAGGGGATATATTTTGGTATACTTCTCAATAGATTACTTGATTCGGAAGTGGAGATAGACTATGGGCTATGAAACCTGGTGTTTCCTTCCCAGTGTGAAAACATTTAATCAAAACTTGTATTGTGTACCACATGGGAATAATACTGACATTGAAAGAGTGCCAATATTTATGGGCACCAGATGTGTTACACTTCATACTGTATATTGTTATTATAAATATGAATAATTATAATAATATAAAATGGGCAACATGACAAATCCCTTAATAGTTAATTCCGGAGAACGCAAAAAGTTTTTTTATGATTAGAGATCAAAACAGCAGGTATCACAACATTTATTGACTGACATCCCTCAGCTGGCGCAGGGAGGCAGCTTGAATGCTAACCCCACTGGCGAGGTCGAAAATGAAGTGGAGATAAACTCAAAGCACGGCAGAGACTGCAGTGAAGCAGGTTAAATGAGCCTGGCTTGAATACTATTCAGAGCTGCCATTGATCGGAGTTACTCTCATATTTATTTCATTTGCATGCATGTACGTGCATTGGGAATATGTTCATTACAGGTGGGTATTTATACAATAGGCAGCTTCCACAAGCATGCATCACCCAACATTTACCCAAAAACGTTCACAGTCACGGGCGTCTTTACTGTATGAATCATCTAAACAATATATAAATACTGTAAAAACCTGATTTATCACTGACCCAGTTTTTTGTTGTTTGTAGTAATAGCATTAGGTGGGTCAATAAATCAGCCTACGGGCAAATCACCGGAAGGAATAATATGGAGCAAAGGGCAGAGATATTAAGATCCAGCACTGTTTAGATCATTATAATATTCCCCTTGGGGTAACCTGTTTACTGTATGGTTACCTGAAACCTTATTTGTCATCTGCGGCTTAATTCCAGGCAGAGTACCATATTCTCCATCCATCCATGGCTTTTGATTTTATCTTACAGTATATTTTCCCATTGAATGAAAAAAAAATAAATAAAAAATTCCACTGTAATCTTTTGCTTGACTAGATGAATTGTATCTATTATTACCAACCTGCCTCAGAAATTATTTCCCTGACAACTCTAAATCAATAATGCCACCTTATATCCAAAAAGACAGGGGCGACCTGTCACCAACCCCGCAACTGAAAAGCAGATCATCTATTGTGAGGGCGAGCATGTGATAAATCACAGAGGACTATTTGGGTTGTATCAGATGCAGCCTATTTTAAGCATTGATTGACCATGGGTGACACTATGAATGAAGCATCAAGGCAAGATTGCAATCTGCTATTCACAATGCAGCCACTGCAAAAAAAGGAGTTTCATACAATATGGAACTGTTTTATACCACTTTGAATCGTTCCTGTTTAAAGAGCTAGTATTGTAATTTAAACTCTGCCAGGTTGTACAGCTGCACTATGGCGCACTTTTACAAGTTTTCTTGCTGTGCTTTTTTTCTGTTTTGCTCATACCTGAGAGACCCACCTCTTTCATGTCGTGGAACTTTGTGTTTCAAACTGGAAATAGTTCGATCAGAAATCCGGACAAATGAAAATATAATGTATTGGTAACACTTAGCTGTATTTTTGGAGGTTTGACTTTGTTTGTCTCATTTGGAGACAAAGCTACTTGTTGTCTGTTTGTTGGAATTATACCTCCAATACAGTTTGCTTCCACATTCTGCAATAAAACTTGAATTTGGCATACCTTCTGCAGCAGGCTTCAACTACATCAGTTGATGTGCACTTTGACTGTACTTACTTGTATGAAAGACTACAGATTGCCCTAGCAGTCTTTTCAAATATGAATCCAGCTTTGAATGAAAAGATTCATATAGGGGAGCTCAAGGAGCATTCCACTGACCAGCGTAGCTATAGATCACGTATTCCTTATCTAGTGCGTCTCCATTCACTGGGTTTTTAATTGTACTTTAATATCATAAGAGCACCAAAAAATGCCACTGAAAGTTACTTCCAAATGATGGTCTGCACAAGATACTTTAGCAAACAAAACCAAAATATGAAAGCAGTGTGTTAAAAATCCAAACGTCAGTAAATGATGGAGCATATATCAGGAATTCAATGCATCTTCCAATGTCACGCCCAATACATTAAGAGGCTCAACATGCTTGTCTGACACGCTAAACAGCTTATAGATTATTTTGTGAGAGAGAGCAATTATCTCTCAGTGCACAGAGGAATCCATTATCTGCACTTACCACACAACACAGGCCATTCTAAAGCTGGCTGCACCCTCACAGAACTGTAAATCAAGGAGCTGTACAGCTGGGTCCATTATAAAGTTTTCTCCATCTGTACTCATGTAATTAAAAGATATTCTTTGAATGGAAATCCATTTAAAGGAGTTTTGGTATATACTAGAGTCTCTTGCATTTCTATTCAGACTTGCACTAGTGCATTAGTGCATTACAAATATTAAAAGTAGAGATCAAGTCACTCGGCTGTCTGCTTTCTGTGATAATTTGCCCTTACCATAATTTTGAGAATATGACATGCACCCCATGCAATGTGTACATTACTGAGCAGCTTCATTTGACATGCCTTGTTTAATGTGCACCCCTTGTATAACATGCATCTCTCATAAAACACGCTCCTCTAGTAAGCTAAAAGCAGAGGGGTACAGCAAAGAATAATACCAAGTAGGATCAATCATACTTTAAAATATTATTATCTCCTGCCCATCCATCTCGGTCAGTTCTCTCCTTGGCTTATCCTGGCTTGACCATTTAGTTCAGGTCACTGTAAATACAGATTTTACTGTCTGTGAGTCTGTGGAAAGTGATGGTAATGCTCAGCAGAGGGGATACTATTATCCAGGGCTTCCCCTTTATTTCCCCTTGTCGCTGTGAGGAATCCCTTTATCGTGTTTTAACGGTCTGTGAGCCTGCGTTCCTGTTCTCAGCTCTTCACATTGGACGTAATGTGCTTACAGCAGGCCTGGAAAGCACAGAGAGCAACAGGCACTTCCTTCATTAGAAGCTTCTTCAAACTGACTCATATAAAGTGGAGATTTTAATAAAACAGTATATCACATTATTCCATGAGGTGAGGCGAGACAGGGTTCTTTGATTAGTAGGTTGAGCGTTCAGACTGCTATTGATATAGGAGCCCTTAATATTATATTTCATTTTAGTCAAAAAGCAGCCTGAAGGGAAATCATGGATATAACTAATACATTCAAATCCGATTAGTGTGCATGGTCTTGGCTTTAGTCTAGATTAACCTAAATTAGGGAGGCTTGATTGATGTTTTTTAAAATCTTGAAAGATAGACCCTAGCTAATAGTTTCCAAGCTATGTTGATGCTGAATCATTTGGGATCCTTTAAGACCAGAGTTTTGGAGTCAATCCGTTAGTAGAAAGCGGCCCAGCATTGATTGGCTGATGGGCTCCTCTCATTCATAAAGTTTTCTATGTTCTTTCAGCTGGATAGTTCCCCTCTCATTTTGGGAGTGCTCTCCATTTTCATTTCACTACCGACCTCATCTAACTAACAGCTTTGTAAAAGTAAAAATGAAAAACTGAACATCTGAGGCATATTTATCTAATGGGAAATGCAAAACGGGCAAGATTTAAGACATGTATTCCCAAGGTCATGTATGAAACATGATGGTGAATAAAGAATATTCAAGTAATCATATATATGTATGTAAACAAATTCCCTGGGTAACACTTTAATAGATCTGTATTCAATGTGAAATGTGTGGGAAAAGCTTACACTCAAGCATCAGCAAATCTAACCCTTAAACTTTAAACCAGTGGTAGGGCTTATTGAGCTTTCTTTTTAAAAGATCAGACATTCTTAGCCTTGATAATAAGTCCATCTTCTTGCAGGACTCCTGAAAATCTATTGCAGCCCAAAGCTACGGGTTTACTCTCTTCCAGTAGCTTCCAGGGAACTAAATGAAAGCTTAGCCTGGCTGCTCTGTGAGATTTATTATCAAATTGCAGATTGGTGCAGCTACTTGTGTGTGAAATCTCACTTGCATCCCAGCTTATTGCATCAGGGAAAGAAAATCAGAGATGAAGATAAAACTCCCATGGCATTGCAGTTTGAGCCAGGTTTGAATGTGGCTTGAATTCACTGTGTAGGTAACAAGATTAGATTCCTTTCATTAAGCTTATAATGCAGCCTCAAATCTGAAGCCTGTAGCCTCTTTCAAGTATAAAAAAATGATGGGCTAAATTTGCATCCATTAAAACAGTAAAACAAATCTCTTTAAATAAACTCTTTGAATTAAAGCATTGGAAACATAATGTATCTAGAATATTAAGCATATAAGTACATTGTATCCATCGCAGCTGTGTATCTGAAATATAATCAATATAATTAATAAGTAATGCAACAAAATTTCCCATTATAGCACTTTAACTATATTTACTGTACAGGGCATTTTTCATTGGCAGGTTGAAATGCAGAAACAGAAATGTAATGAAGTGATCTTGGAGCTAGTAGGGTCCCAGTTGAGTTCACACGCTTTCAAACTACACTTTAGTGCCTGGTCACACCACTGTAGTGGACTGCATAAAAATCACTCATAAGGCTTAATCTCAAAAAACTAATTTTAGTCTGTATGATTATAGGATAACTAAGCTTCTTTAAGCTTTCCCTGTGGCACAGCTGAATTAGATTCGTGCTTGAGAAAATATTCAATATTATTGAGCTCTTTTTTCACTGTGTATTTTGTGTATTGTATTTATCGTAATACATTTCTTTATAGTCCTTTTCAGTGCATTGCATTTATAGTGCTGTAATAGTTTTGCCCGGTTGCAAAATACTGAAGGTTTAACAAAAAAGAAACAAATATACCTAACATGTATTTGTTTGCAGACAACAGCATCTCGTCAGTGCGTCAAGTCAAGCCATCTTTATTTTTTTTCATTTGAGTGTCCCTGAAGGTTAAAGACTCATGGCATGAAAGTCAAATGCCTTCACTAAACGATATGCTAATGAGCCACTGTCAAAACATATTTAATGTATCTGAATGAAACGCTTGAGGTCGTTCTCGTTTGTTCATGTTCTAAGACTTTGCTGCTATGATACCAACTGGTTTGAGCTCTGAAAAAGAGAGGAATTATCTCCCCAGGTTTCTGGTGCACAATCAAGTGACATAGGCAGTGTGACATCAGCTCACCTCTGACTTGATTTTAGTCACTCACATTTGGGGATTGGCCTAGGACAGGCCATTATGGCATGCTGAAAGTAAAGAGGGGGGACCTACAACTTCCAGATTAGTTTAAAGACCATCAAACAAACTGAGTTCATTTCAGCCCTGCAGCTGCTTACCTACTGTAGTTGACAAGCATTGTATGCACCAAGCATTTCTCCGTGTCTCTCAATTATTTTCACAGGTCCCTGGCATGCTGAAATGCTTTACCTGTGTGTTCTGCGGCAACCCTTCTTGTTAAGTTACAGCACTGTCCCCTTCGCCAGCACTTCTAATGTACATTGTTGTTAGACTACGGTTACATTAGCAGAGGACGAAGGATCATAGTGTGTTTTACATATATACTTTAAAAAAGAGAAATAGCCAGCATTACTGCAGCATAAAAACCCTGGAGGCTCTGGCATGACCCGCAGCTTCAGGAAATGAACCGGTAATGCTTTGCATTTCTCATTTTCTTACTCTCGCTGTCTCTCTGGTTTAGTGGCTGAGAGATTCAAAGCTATACAGTAAAGGAAGGCAGGCAGGCAGTCATGCAGACAGACAGCCCCTAAAAAAGGCTGTTTTCTGTGTTTTATCATGGTTTAAAAGGTTGACATGTTATTTCACAAAATGCTTTACTGCATGTTGCTGTGCTGTGAAATACTACAGAGGTATGACCTTTTTTATGGGACACTGTATACTATATATATATATATATATATATATATATATATATATATATATATATATATATATATATATATATATATATTATATATTTTTTTTCGCCAGCTGAAACATATATCTAAACTTTGCAGAATCGAGTTGGAATCTATTTGGATTTAAGTTTAGGTTCTAAGTTCTAAGAGCTGCCATCTCAGTTTGATTTCTTATGAGGCCTCATTTCCTGTAGCATGTGTGCTGTAGTTACACAGTTGCTTGTTGGCTTGTGTCATAACAGAATATGCTGCTAATCAATCTCAAGCACACACACGCTATTACAAGCATTGACAGCTTGTCTGATCTCAGAAACATTCTCCAACAATTAGTTGTTTTAATGAGTTATAAGAACACTGGACACCTGCAGTGTGAGGCATGCTTACAAACACACACACACACACACACACACACACACACACACACACACACACACACACACACACACACACACCCACACACACACACACACACACACACACACACACACACACACACACACACACACCCACACACACACACACACACACCCACACCCACACACACACACACACACACACACACACACACACACACACACACACACACACACACACACACACACACACACACACACACACACACTTGCATGCATGTGTAAACTGCTGCATGCCTATCTTTGTAATACGCTGTATGCAGATAGAGGGTAGAGGCAGCTGTACAGAAACAGCTGGATCTTCTCTTTGGAGCTCACTAAGCAGATTGTGCATTGCCCACTGGGACATGGTGATGGATAGCAGTGCATCAACCAACAGCTGAGAAACAGAGTCTGAGGCAAAGTAGTGTGACAACAAACAGGATTCTAGGAGAGGAGGTACAGATGATGATACAACTGCTGTGTCAGCTTTTAGATTCCACTTGCAAATACCTTGGCACATCTTACAGATTACACAACTAAAGTTATGTATAGGCTTGCTCCTTTGCAAGGGTTCACAATATACCTTAATAATAAATCACTATCCTCTTTTAGAGTAAAGTTCCTTACACCAGGGCTTAAACAGTGATACAATACACACCCACTTTCCACTACATGGACCTATTATAATACCCACTTCATCTACATGGTAATAATGCCCTGCAGCTCGATTTCTATGTTGGCTGTAATGCTTTGTGACAATAATAATAATAATAATAATAATAATAATAATAATAATAATAATAATAATAATAATAATAATAATAATAATGGTAGAACTCACTGGGATCCACCCTGATAATGATTGCAATTACTTGGGCTGTTAGGGAATTTGTCCAAAACACACAATAACAATCAAGTGAGTGACTTAAAAGTCATCTGACACAGGTCTGCTCGGACAGTATTATGATGGATGGAGTAATATCCTGAGCTTCTCTGGAAATAGATCAAACTTATACGAAACTTGTGAAGCAGAGAAGCGTTACAGTGCACTGCTTTGAGAAAATAGCCCATCAAAAGTTTATTAAAGCATATATATCTGGTACCAAATCATTCAGAAAACTTGCGGAATGCTATTGGTATTGTTCCATCCACCCGAAGTCTCTAGTCAGAGTAGTACTGTATCCACCATTATAAAGACAGACTCCCTGAGGATCTAAGAGCAGTGCTGTATAACTAGTATTAGCTGCATTTACAAAGTGTACGCATGCACGATGCGCTGCAGACAATCACACTCCATGTGTCCGACCTCCCGTGTGTTTGCATTAGGACAGACCCATATGCACTTCAGTTAAACCTTCACACACACTCTGCATCAGTTTGAGCCCAGCACTGGGAACCCCCGGGCTATCAGTATGATTCATCTGAACTTGCTTCACAGCCAGACAACTGCTTACAGAACCCTTGCAGAAAAATACTAATAAAATGCCATAGGGCTATCGTTATATTACTTCCACTGGGTTACATTTATATATGCAGAACAGAAAACTATAGATATGCAGAAGATCCAGGGCAGATTTGTCAATTGAATATAGCTACAATGAATAGGACCCTGCATAACATAAAGCAGAGATTCCTTCAACCAGTCCTGTTATAGTCTGTTATATTGTCAGTAATTAATTAATTAAAATGCGTCCTCATTATGAGTGTCCGTTCATTAAGGATGTAGCCAGAATAGCTTTTAAACGAATGGTCACTATAAATCACATATGCGTTTGAAGAGTATTACATTCAATCACACTTCTGAAGAGTGCTGTTCATCAGCAGGGATTTAGCTCACGCATGTGTTCCTGAAACACAGGCTTCATTTATCTACTTCATACAGTAACAGCAGCTCACCATTTTCATTGTTTCTATCTGTGAAGTGATAGAGATTTGAAATGGGTCGCTTCCAGTTTGAATTGGGACCAACTGGCTGTCCCAATAGGTCTGTCCAGTTCGCAGTGATGGAGGAAGTTAGCTAATGGCCAT
Source organism: Polyodon spathula (assembly GCF_017654505.1). Classification (NCBI taxonomy): domain Eukaryota; kingdom Metazoa; phylum Chordata; class Actinopteri; order Acipenseriformes; family Polyodontidae; genus Polyodon; species Polyodon spathula. The sequence goes on along the minus strand of NC_054565.1, from coordinate 3,461,502 downwards.
TCGATGTGAAGGGGTTAAACCACACACAAGCCAAGTTTTGGTCTTTACCAAAATCTGTCCAATCATTACAAGGCAAATAAAGGAGACGGGTGGATAAATGAAAAACGCTATTCATAACGTTTATGAGATTAGACTGCAGATTAGATTAGATGTTAAAAGTCACATTCGGATCCTGGTTTGGGAACGAGATTGGATTTGTCAGTCCGATTTCATGTGGGAGAGACGCAAACAAGGCACATGACAGAAACTGTATTGGCGCCAAAGCTTTTAAAAACCTGAATCTGTATTTGTTTGTTTTGCTCTCGTCTTTTGCTTTTCTTGCCCGAGCTGAGAGGTAGGCAGGGTGGCAGTCTGACTTTTGTTTTGTGGGGGGGGCATAGCAATGAAGAGAAATGTATAAATAAAAGCGTAGTGATCCGCTCCCTCTGGAAAATACAAGATGTTCTGTCAATGATGAAATACAGCAGAGTGGGACTGCTCTCATCCACTCCATTAGCTGAGATTGGAGATGAGCCAGGGCTGGTTTCAATGAGTTTGTTTTCTCTGAAAATGTCTTCCAAAAGCTACTGTTGACATTTCCGAACAACCATTAAAGGCACTTGTTAGTACAAACAAACCCTTAAATTAGCCTACATTGCAGGCAAACCACAAATGACAGTGTTTTGAATTTGATGAATCCCATAACCCGTTAAGGTACACAAAGAATTAATTGGTTGTTCAAACAGATCCTTCATAAAATGCATTTGAGAGTGTTAGAATAGATTTTAAGGTGTTCAATTATAAGGCTTTAAATGGTCTTGCACCTCCATACCTTAAAGATCTTTTGGAACCCTATGTATCTAATCGCCTGCTCCAGTCATTGGATGGTGGCCTACTGTCTGTACCTATTATTCAGAAAAAAAAGGTGGTAGATCTTTTAGTTATATGACACCTAAATTATGGAACAACTTGCTCATCACAATTAGAGAAGCCCCTTCAGTCAATGTCTTCAAGTCTAGACTAAAAACCCATTTCTATAGCCGGGCATTTTCATCCAGATCAGCTGATAACTTCTTGCCCTCATATTTTTCCCACTGTTTTTTGGGGGTTTTTTTAATCATATTTTTATAATACAGCTTATATTTTTTTTAAATGCTTAATGCTGTTTGATAATATGTATTATTTTAGTCTTTGTAAAATGCTTTGTGGCGACCTGTTGCAAAAGACGCTATATAAAAATAAAATTGAATTGAATTGAATTGACTCAAGTATCACAAGGAAACAGACAACTTGGATGAGCAGCTCCAACCTGTCAGTAAATTTGTAACCCTGTTTCGTGCACCTCGTTGCACAAGTAAGAAAGCACCATTTTATTCGCTGGACACTTATGTCCCTTGTACCCTACAGGGTTGAAGAGGTATCTTCAAATTGCATTTTTACTGTTTCCTTACCTTTTCATTGTGTTTTCAATCATTACAAATTAATCTAACTAGGAAAACAACACAGAATGATAATTAGAAACCATATAACAGGCCGAAGGTGGGTCTTCCAGTCTTGGTCTTTGTTCCATCCCTGTTCTAAACTGTTTAATTGAACCTATTGAACCATTCAGACCCTGAAGTAGTTCATGATATCATTTCACCTGATAAACCTGGAGTGGAATGGCAATCCAGGACTGTGATTGGACACACCTGTAGTATGTGTTCCTAAAATCATTGGATTTGTAACTGCTGAAAGTGGGTCGCCTGACCAGTAGGAGTCGCTAAAGCTCAATTACATCCAATAAATCAAATAAAAAACAAGAAACTATAGCTAACGCTTTTGGTAACACTTTACATTAAGTGTATCTAATGACTGTGTATTTACTTAGTAAATACATGTGTACTAAGGTGGCTTCCATGTGGCACATCCAGTAAAGGCACTGCGCGTGGAGTGCACCCTATAGCCTGGAGGTCGTCGGTTTGGGTCGGGGAAGGCTTATGTCGGCCAGGGTGTCCTTGGCTCACCATGCACAAGCAACCCCTGTAGACTGGCCTGAGGGCCTGCCTGCAAGCGGCCCAGAGCTGCGTGGTCCTCCGTTTCAGAGGACAAGTGTGTTCGTCTTTCCTGAGTCAGTGTGGGGGTTGCAGTGGTGAGCCAGGCTTAAAAATTGGGCATTTCAAAGTGGGGAGAAAATGGGATAAAATTTAACAAATTTAACAAAAAAATACATGTGTAGTTATAATGTTATTATACATATATACAATGTACTTAATGTGGTTTTTTTGCATGATATAACCCAAATCCTAGCCACCCCCCCCCCAATTCTAAACCTATCTCTCATGCTTTTCTGATGCAATTGTGTACTTATATGCAAAAAGATTTCTAAGTGCCCCAGAGAGCTTCCTTCTTCCTTTTTCAAAATCTGTTTTCAGTAAACACCAAGGTCACTTTTGTCTGCTTCGAAGAAAGTTGTGTTAATGGAGACAGCCCTTCATCCAAACAGACTGGCATTTTCACTGCCTTATTAATAATTAGTCATGTAAAAATTGATTTGCTTCATTGGTACCCTGATTGCAAAAACCTTGACCTTGATTGATGGTTCATTGAATTGCCTTTTTGTCTTGGCAGAGGTTCAATAGAAAGGACAGTATTGACAGACCAGGCAGCGATGTGCCGAGGCCCCTCAAGACATGTTGACACAAGAACAAAGCATTTGAAAGACACAGAGAGCAAAGCCATCGCAAACGTGATTGAAAACTTTCAAATTAGCAAAAGGTTATTGTTTCTGTTATGCGCAAATTTCAATTTCAAACATGACATCTGGTATTAGATTAGGTTCAATCTCGGTCTGCAAGCCATGCTTTTAGGCTGCCTTTTACATTTCCTGGGTCATTTCACCTGGAGGGGGTAGTTGTCCACCTCTTCACTAGCTTCTTTCCTATCAATAACCTATCAGCTGCTTTCCTTTTTGATTGACATGCTTTCAGCCAATAACATGCTTCCACCCAGACGGCACTGCTCAGATGAAATGACCCAGGTGCAATTATAGCATAAGTGTGACTTACATGACACAAGATGCATTTTCAATTTATCCAGTAGCCTAATTTCCATTGACAGTCCCCGGGCAGATGACAACTGTAATAAATCTCCATATTACTAATACTACAGCAATAACCTCCTATTGAATATCTAATTAAAAATACATTCAACATTAAAGTCATGCATTACCTATTAAACGTGCATAACAATCAGCAGCTTACATAATCAAGTTGCAGTACAATTTACATAATATCCAATATACACAATTCAAATTCAAGTACATCCTGAATAAATTCATGATTGCATAATTGATTATGTTTCAACCAAGCCTTAAGTTTATTACAGAATATTTTAAAATCCCTTAAAACCGTAATCTCTGAAGGAAGTGAGTTCCAGAATAAAGTACCTCTTGTGGAGAGAGCTGTGTTGGTAAATGCTGTTCTATGCCTTTCCACTTTATAATTCCCGCACACAGCTTCCCTTGTGAGCCTATTGGTATCTTCAGAGAGCTTTTTCATAAATTCATTTAAGGGTGGAGTACATAATCCATGCAAAGTTTTAAATACCATTTTCGATTAAGAAAAGTTGACATAATTATCAAAGCTCAGCAATTGGTACTTACTCAAAACATTACAGTGATGGTAGCTCACAGGTTTTTTATCCAAGGTTTTTAGAGCTTGCTTATAAAAAGACAATATTGCGATTAAGGTTCACAATCAATTTATTAGCTTAATTGCTTTCACTGTATCAATCCTGTAAGAAACATATTCATTACAGCTTAATTGGTAGATATAAAAAAAAAAACAATCTGATAAGTAAAATAATTCTGGCATAGAAATGGATGGGTCATCCCAACATAACCTGGTGCCCAATTAGGTTATAAATAATGAGATGTTATGAGTTGTGACTTGAGTCATCCAAGGGTAGGGTTATATGATGTTAACCTCAGCCTGCAGTTGTCTTATAATGATTAGTAAATGCCTTGCTCTTAAAATGTTTTTTTAATGAATTTCTGGTAACTATTTGACCACCTAGAAAGTACTAGTGGCAAAACTTTAAAAAATCAGTCAAGTCGATAAAAGTTTTGTTTGATGCCTTTTTATGTAGTATTTTGCAAAACTGAGCAATGACTCGACAAAAAGAGATGCTTAAAAGTCTCGTACCTTATTCAAAATCATATCCTTCTGAAAGGGGATTGTGAACGAGGTGAATGCAATCACATGGTTTCAGCATGTGCTCATCGTGCATTCTTTCAGCAGTGTTCACACACAACTTTAAGTATTCTTGCTTCTCCTACTCCTCAAGCAGATGTAAATAGCAGATGAACCTCTACCAAAGCACTGTATATTGGATTGCAATAGTCCTTTCAGCCAATTGAAAGGTTTGTGCAGCATAGTGGCCACCAATTGTAATATAATATTTCTTTGCAAGTTTCTAGAGGTGTGCTTGTGCATGCACCTACAGCCAATCATATGCTACTATGTCACAAGGTATTTTCAATCTAAATTAAGTAAAAAGGGGCAAACCCCCCCTCCCCTGCATGGGACAAATATTTCCATGGAAACCATGTCACCTTGCCTCAATAGTGCAGTGATATTTATTTTGATTTGATTGACTTGATGATGCATTTACTCATGCCAAGCAAATATGAATCCAAATAAGCTAGGTCCCCCGTTGAACACTTAATTGAATTGGGACACTGAAGGAAGCTGTTCATTAAGAAAAACAATCTGGTTCTTTTCCTCCCCTCTCCACCCATTGCTAACAGATTTCTGTGTTCGCAGCTGCCAGGGTCTTCAATGCTGTCAGTTTACATCTCAAACTGGAATCAATCTGCTCTTAATCTTCATGAGGGTTAAAGTCGTTTATCTGCAGCTAGCTTTTAATCTTGATCCCTGCTTAACACGGCCAGCACTTCAGTCCCTAGGCTGCAGAGGCAACAAGGCTCGGTTTAATATGAAGTGAAGAAGCCCCGTGCTCTCATAGCCACTTTCAAAGAGAACATATGAACCCTGTGAGAACAGATTTACTAAGTAAACAGCATCACAGGCAAGGCAATTTTCATCAGATTGACCTTGATCCAATGATATGTCCTTCAAGCTCTAGTGTATGCTGACAACAATCCCTCTGGTCACCCTTTAATTTTGACTAGTGTTATATTAGGTTTCATTTCATCTTGTTAAGCTGTCAGTAGGTAACAACTGTAGGTAACAATTTAGTTCACGACTGATAGAACAGCGAAGCAGCATCGTAGGCAGGTTGAACACATCAGGAGTCCCATGACTCTATGTGGCTTTACTTTCTTTTTTTATGCAGTTATAAAGTTTTGTGAATAGGGCTCAGAAAGATGGAATGGCACCAGCTAATGGGAAAAAAACTGCATTTGAACTTGAATTCTGTTTACTGCATGTAAGAATGAATAGTAGCAGTGTGTTCAGTAAGGTGCTTGCAGGACTATTGCATTCAAAAATCGTCTCATGCCACACAATGCAAGTTCAATTGCAGGATTAGATGGCTTTGTCTACAGTGGAACAGATCCAAGCAGGCAATATTTTAACATTAAGTTAACATTAAGTCAGTTTTCTTTCATGAGGATCTCTTGATGGCTGTTGATCGAGATCACAAAAGATTGCAAATGCAGGAATGATCCTTATTGACTACTTGAATAAAATGCTCACAGCTAATAATTGAAGCTTATGAATTAAATAAAAAAAAACTAGCATTGGCATTAAACCTAGGGTATGTTCCCAAACAAACCTTAGTAGAAGAATATTTGGAACTAATATTGCCCCATGGTCCTGATAGAGCCACACACATTGATTTGCAGTTGACCTTGTGCTATGGTTAGAATGGAAATACCATTGAAGATCATCTGGTAAGGTTAGTGGGCACTATTGAATATTGAAAAGATGATAAATAAAAATGTATAACAGCGTGCCAAGAAGGCTTTGGGACTAGAGATCAGAATCTAGCAATGTCTGCTGTCTTACAGCTTTGTACACAATATGATCAGGTATCTAATGAGAATCCAGTGCTTGAAATGCAAATGTGATTCCTCGGGGAGATTTTCTGTTGTTACAGATGTCTAATAAGCTGCATTTTATCTATAGGCAGCATCACCAACCATTAGGAGGATTTCTGCTTCCTGCTGCACATCAGTCATGTCATAGTGCCAGGTACCATTAGAGTCTTCCAAGGGGGTTTAAAGCTGATGGGTCTTTTGAAGTGTTTTGTGATTGGTTGCTGAACTGGCCAAGCAGCCAATCAGGATCCATAAAACCAATTCCTCATTGAACGTGTTATTTATATCCCTCTTGTTCCTGTGTCTTCAACTTCCTGTCACTAATTATGTATCTTTGCCTGTCAGACAAGATATCTAAGGCAGTGACTCAACAAGGAAAATGAATGTCACACAGCTTTGGCAGTTACCATTGTGGAAACACATTGCTTTGGGTAAAATGCATTATATTTAGAGTACCACTGAGCTTGAGGGATAGAATGCCTCAAGTGCAGTGGTTTTAATAGGGTGTATATGTAACAGGCAGTTATGTGATGCACTGCCATTGCAGATGCTGACCCCTGCTGATGGGAGGTGCTATAACTGAATTCAGAGGAGCCTAGCTCTTTTGAAGCCCAGCCTCTGCACTGTTATATATGTAGTTTGTAGTACATGACATTCCTCTGGTCTCAAACAAAGGAACCTAAAACAAGACAACCTAAAAAAATAGGGAGAATATATGTGTGTGTGTGTGTGTGTGTGTGTGTGTGTGTGTGTGTGTGTGTGTGTGTGTGTGTGTGTGTGTGTGTGTGTGTGTGTGTTACCACTTTCTGTAACCAGAGCTCTATTTTTCACAGAGCTTTCAGGTTGAGGCAATCCATCACCTTCATACTAAAGGGCCTTGTGTTCTATTACACAACGTCCAAGTGATTGATGCTGAATGGCACATCTCAATCATCTCAACTTGATTCTTATGCACAGCATTGCAAAAGGCCACACTTATGGGCATAGAGTTTTCTCAAAATGAAAAGATGCAGACAGTGCTATCCGAACCTGGAAGTATATCTTGGGCATGTAATACAATTAGACAGATCCTTTCCAGACAGAGCTACTTTCTTGTCATTGCATTCTGGGCAGGTGAAGCGTGAATGGAAGGCTTTAGAGTCTGGAGATGATCCAAAAGAAAAAACCAAGAGATGCCCAATCACATCATGGGGCAGTCTTCTTTCAATTAACATTACATCTCTCATGTGTCTGTGAACATTTTTTTACTTGTTTGACAGTGGCAATGATTTTCAATGATATTCTATTATTGGGAATGTTGTTTTAACACAGCATGCATGTCTTCCTTTTGGATAAAGATTGATTTCACAAATGTTGGTAGAACAGGAATGAAGGCTTGAATACATCAGGAGTCAGCATGACGTTTGCTATGCCAGGGATTCTAAATGGCAACTTTGATTTTTTTTATTTTTTTTTTTAATGGAGTTATGATAAGAAGTACAGATTATGAAGACTTCAATTAACCTTAGATTTCTTTCAGCAGAGTCACTGTTCCCCCAGGGGGGGAGAGGGGGGTGGCTGTTTGATTAGCCAAATAAATAACTACAATTTTTCCTTTCTATGTATTTAATGTCCGTTCTATAAAACTTGAGCCTGACAATATCTGAGCTCATTCTTCAAGTTTTACAACCCTGTATCAGACCCCAGATGGGTTTTCATGATGAGATCAACCTGTCACTTGCCAACAGTCCAACTGGAGTCATTCTTTCTACAGAAATTAAAGTAAATATTAGAAACACTTTGTGCTAATTCCTTCAGGGGAGGTTGGGGATGGAAATCTTCAGCACACTGTGTTTTCTCACATCTTGCCCCCATTGCCTAAATAAGCCACACTTGTTTATTTCTTCTGTTTGTAATGGATCTCCATCGAGTTAACAATGCAGACGTCAGAAGTGCATTACACACTTTATTTCACTTTCTGAGAAAGGTCTCATCACAAGTTAGGTCTCAGATTGTAGGCTATTGACCATCAGTTAAAGTAAGTATCCTTCCAGAACTATGGAAAGCCTTTAAAAAGAACCTGAGAATCTTCCACCATGGTGTGGGATGAACTTGGCGGAATCCATTCTTCCATACACAGACCCCATGAGATGGACACCTGAAGGGTTTAGCGTGAATCGCTCTTCCTCCACCTGCTGAGAATCCCCTACAGACTGTAGGCTGAAAATGTCAAGTCCTGTTTGAAGAAATGTCGCTCAAACAACTGTGCAAAAGAAAGGGAGACTGCACTCTCATCAAACAGCCTCAGAGCTCCGTTTTAAGACACAAGGTTGTTCATTCAATATTGTAATTGAATGCACCTAAGCCAGTAACAATAAAAGGTGATGTTGACTGACATTACAGATGTTCTCCATGTGGTTTATGTACAGCAGCGTTGTGCTGCTATTTTGAGCCTTGAACAGCGGGCTCTTAAAAAGCCAGGTACATTTAACAGAATAGGGGGAAGAAATTCATTGTTGCTTGTTATTTAAAAAATATTGAAGTCCATTATTGAAATATGGTTGTGTGTTGGATAAAAATCAGTTTGAGTTTAGAACTAACAGTAATGGAAATGCAATTTCTTATGGAATTGTTTGGTTTAATAGTTAATATTCAATTATGAAAGCTTTTTAGTTTAATTTATTGTATAATATTATTGTCTTTTTATACATTTCTTTACAATGCTTACTTCTTCACATATAAATCAGTGCTTCTCAGAAAATAACCAGTAGAATTAATAATAAGGGGGAAATCATATTCATGGAATGAGCTGATGTGTTCTGATTCGATCTGAAGAGAGGAGTTAGTCTCACTGAGATGATAATATCTTGCTCTGGAAGCTCCAGGAGTTTAAAAAGGATTTCCACCTTTCTGTAAGAAAACATTATGTCTCGCTGTGGTTTCCAGTAATGCAATCTTGAGGAGTCAAACTGATATTCTTCCACACTGACATTTCATTTTTGAGTGTGAGTGTATGTGTGTGTGTGGGCAGGTCTAACTATCACTGTGCAGACAAAATTTGAGAAAATGTCCCCACAAAGAAAGTCACTCCTGAAAAAACTGCGTTGTGGGGACGTCCCCCACTTTGTAAAACACCTTTTCAAGAACTAAATATGAGTTAAAAAAAAAAAAGTGCCACAATATTTAGTTTCACCCTGTGTGGAGTTTTGTCTGATTGGAGTTAGAAATAGTGGTAACAGTTTATATTAAGGTGTCGCTTATTAATTTTTTATAAATGTTTAATAAATTTATAATAGATGCCTAATAACTATGTTATAGAGTATTAATAAAGCATTATAGATGGTTTATAACCATGCAATAGACATAGTCGGAAACTTGCGTGCATGCATGTTTGCGTGCATGCGTGTGTGTGCGCGTGCGTGTGTGTGTAGAGTGCAGTGCAGTGTACTATGCATGTGGAGCACATAAGAGAGCTGTAAACATAGTTATTGCAGTGTTTTGTGTACTACATGGTGCTTGTCTACTTTACATGTAAAATGCTACATCTTGTGCTTTTATTTCCCAAAGTGATACAAGTAAAAAAAATACAAAATTTCACAAACAAAAGTAAAACAAAGACACCCAACATAGGCTACAAAACACAGCCAGCTGTTCAGTCACCAAATTGTCATGGCAGATTAAGGGACTTTGACGCCTCTGCTCTGGGCTCTGCACATCCAAAACACAGCCCCTGACCTCAATTACATGGCTGGGTTAAGCTGCCCAACCAGGTGGCCTGCACTGGGCAAATTCCTAACATCCTCGGTAGGGTTTGCGATCTCTCCGTTCTGTGTGTAAGGCAGGGAATTAACCTGTTCCGTGCCAATTTTATTTTTTTTTTCAGAAATAAAATGTTTTTCCCATAATTCAAACAGAGGTATAAATGAATACTGATAGTGGGCTCCTGGGACCCAGACATGTTATCAAGAGGGCAGGGTTTATCCACTCTGTCATAGACTGACAAAAGGGCTAAATATTAACCCAAATGTGTAATTAACGATTGTGATATTATCCCCATTCACTCCCATTCTATTCAGACTGGGGCATTTTAATGTGGTGATAATAATCGCAGGGTGGCATTAACTGGAGGGATATTAAGGGAGTTGGACTGTTATTGCTTCGAGGTGGTTAAAAGGAAAAAACAGATAATATGTATTATAATGAGACTCTATCTCCAAAGTCCCCTGAAGGAACAAGCTCTGGCTGGAGGGTTTGACACAATCCGTTTTATTATCTCTGAAAGATCATCTAATTCCAAAACAAAGACAGCTGACAGCTGGGCAATGTTATCCAGAAATAAATGAATTTATGTTATTTCTAAAAGGGGAATGGAAACTGTTCAGTGAAAAAATTAATAAATAACTAGAATTTTTCTATAAAACTTGAGCCTGACAATATGTGAGCTCATTTACAATCCTGTATCGGACACCTGTCACATTATTTACTAATATGAAAAACAAAAGCGGCAAGAAGCATTTGCAGCATAATAGTCCTGTCTTAATTAAATTTATAATGAAGAAATTATTTCAATTCATTTTTTTATCAAAGTAATGTAACATTACAAACACAATGAACTTTATTAATGAGGAGGAAGATGATACATTGTTGCACACAACCATATAATTGCAGAAAGCAGAGCCTTGGAATGAAATTGATAATTAATTTTTTTTTATTTATTTATTTTTTTTATGTGGATCAGCATCTTAAATGGATCAACAATCTAATTACACTCAGATAATAGAATAGCTGCAGTTATCAACCTGGAACAGAATACCATAATTCTTAGCATATAACACGCACCCAGTGCATTGTCAGCATGACTGAGTCTTTCATTTAGCATCTTATATACAGTAAAGTGTACCCCTTGTGCAATGCATATCCCTTTTGTAATACGCTAACCCCTTGTTAAATGTTCCACTCTGCTATACTAAAAGCAGAAGGGAAAAGGAAGGAATGACAAAGCTCTATGTAAACCATGATAATTTAAAAGGTAACTCAAGCCCTCTTAATATAACAAGGGTTAAGACCAGGCCATCAATCAAAAGGAACTATCTACTGGGTAATACATTAGATCAGAAATACCAGGAATACTGATTGCCTTGACTAAGGTGTGTGGTTTAAAACACAAGAAGAGACTTGCCCACTCAGAGAGGTTTTTAGTTTTTTATATTTTGTTTCTCTTTGCTGGCTTGTGGTTGTTTCAATGAATATTGTTGAGTATTCACTATGGTTGTGACTTATGATATGAATGTAGACTGCACTCAAGGATAGCACATGCCTCTTACATGCATCCTGTCTGTAGTATTGTATTCCATAAACTACGGTAAGTGACAGAGTAAGTGGTTAGTCTTTCAGAACAGCAACCATCTTTCATTTCTATCCTGGGACAACTTCTAATATTATTTTGCTACTCAGCTATTAAAACATCCCTGATGCATTGCTCTGCAGTATTTTGGTGAGCAAGAAACCAATTTTTAACCACCCTGCTAAAGGCTCAAATCAGCTTGGATGAGTGGTTTTAGAGTCGATATCCCATTACTGTCTCTCCTCACCCCTGCAAGAGTCAGTCGTGTCCTTTACACAGGGCATCACAAGACACGGCTCTACCTGTTAACAGAATTGCTGACTGCCGCACTTCTGTGAGCGTTCTTTGTGGATTAGACCCAATGATTCAGCTCACTACAGCAGTTTAGTTTACAAACTATATTAATAAAGCACAAGCATATACAGAAAAGGTATATTTACCAATTCCGGTGCTACAGAGGGTTAGCAGTCTTCTTTCTTTCTCTGATCCAACATCACACTCTAGCTGTGCTTTATTTATACCCAAGTCTTTTAGATCTTTCTTCTTTAAACCCTTTCCTCATTTCTCATTTCTTCACGTTCACATTTTGAAATTGCCTTTGTTCACGTCTCAGAATTTCTGTACACTCTTTGCTAAACAAACCTTCAGCCTCATGGCATCTCATGGGCTCAATTACCCATATTTTGCTGACAGACATTTCAATCCGAAAGGCTGTAAGTGTTCATACAGCCTTCATATAGCATGCCTACATATCTAGCTCCTTCTCAGTAACTTTCCACTCCTGCTCACAGTTAGACTTATTCGTACATTCTAGAAAGTCACTGAAAATTCTTGTCTTTACCAAAACCTTTAGTTCGAACAAAGTACAGATAAAAAACAATCAATATTACATATCATAACAGAATCTATATGCATGGTATACTGTTACTGTAATGTTTTGTAAAAATAAATGTTTCTCTGTCAATGACAATGCAGGTCTAATACAGCTCAATCAAATACCACTTTGGGCAGCAAAAATGTATAAAGATGGGTACTTATGTTTTAAAAGCCAAATGCTGCATATGCATTAGCCTAGGCAACACTGTAATCAGAAGCCCTGCGAAGTCCTAGGGCAACGTACACCAAAACCATGTAGGCCACAGCTTAACCAACTTGTTCATTTTCAAACAATTTCTTTTTATTTTGTGCAAGTTAGGGAAATTAGTTTTAAAAAGTCACCTAGGACTTCAACTGTTGGCAGATAAATTATTTATTTATATCCCTCCCTTAATTGTCAGAATCAGGCAGCCAGCACTGACGGCAAGGAAATGAAAGCTCCTAAGAGAGACAGCATTTAATATATGATTGATATTCACCACTGTAACTGGTAAGTCCAGGCACTGTTTGAATAAAGGCTTGCACAGCTGCCAGGTGCCTTTCTGATCAAATAGGATCAAAAGGAATCTTTCACGGTCCCCAATGACTCCCTCCTGACTACACACATTACTCATCCCATTCTTCAACAGAGCATCTGCTGTGGAATAAACTCACTGACAGCACAGCCTCCTCTCCCCCAGCTGCCAATACAGAAAGGAGAAACTGAGCCCCTAATGTCCAGGGCAGGTTTCAGCGACTAAGCTGCACACGATTGATGTTGTTTGTATCCCGAATGATTATCTCCATTTTAAATCACCAGTACTCTGCTTGAGAGTGTCCGAGCACCTGCTTTTGTGCACCTGGAATACTGTGCTCAATTTTGGACTCCACAGCCCCAAAGGGACATTGTCCCTGGGGAGAGTCCATAAAAAGAGCAACCAGGCTAACCACAGGGCTGAAAGGACTGGGCTACCACGACAGGCTGAAAGAATTGAATTAGCCTGGGAAAAAAAAGCATTAGAGGGACATTATTGAAGTCTTTAAACTCTTAAAAGTGAGTTGAGATAGTTAACCCAAACCAATGCTTTAAGCGCAGTGCAGAAACCAGGACCAGAGGACACAGTTGGAAATTAATTATAGCTTGACTTAGGACAGAGGAAAGGAGACACTACTTCACACAGAGACTGGTGGGAGCATGGAATGGGCTGCATAGTGGTGAGGTTGAGGCAGAATCACTTGGATCCTTTAAGGCCCAACTTGACAAAGTTCTGAGATTAATCATCTTCTAAGAACCATGCAAGCTTAAATGGCTCAGAATGGCCTCCTGAATGCTCTTGTGATTTCTGTAGCATTTACTGAACATAGTTTTGATTGGAGGGATTTCTCAACGTCAGGAGTGCACACCAACAGAATTTCTCTTACAAAGATTGTAGTGTATCCAGATCACAACCCCCCCTGCAAAAATGACCAATGACAAATAAAGCTTGTCTAAGGACCTTTGTTCTGTATTTGATCTTGTCATTCTCACCTGGGTTTCTTGAGAAACAAAGTTTGCTTTTTTTTTTCTTTTCAACTAGTTTAAAATACAAGCTTTGAAAAAGACTACAGCTCGAGTACTCATTAAAGAACAGTCTTTCATCCACTTTTAAAACCTTTAAATCAAACTCTTAAGTTAACTTCCAATTTTTTTTTCTTTTCAAAGGTAATTCACGTCCTAGTGCGAGCGTGGGGTAGAACGTTTAGCATTTCAATTCCTGTTGAGGCAGTAGCAAGATAGGTTTATGTCTGTTCACAGCTGATACCATGGAAGTACGTTTGACGTCAGATTTTTTGTGAAACTGTTCAAACAGAGAAAAGTAAAAAGAAAATTCTCTCTGATGTCAAGCAGGGCTGGTTTATATATAAAGAGAGTGTGGATATGCGTTTCTATTTCAGTCTAGAATTTTATTTGTGTGCTGTTCGATTGTACAGCGACTGAAATTGAAGACTTTAAAGATTCAAAGATATAACAAACACTTTGTCAGTTAAAAACTGCTCCTTTCCTTATCACAAAAAGACAGGAACCAAGAAAAAATAGATTGCCAGTCCTATTGTATGTTTTCTGAAGTTGCTGCTAGTGTAGGATTTACCTACTTAATACAATGTCTGCTTATCATTTGGTGATTAAGATTTTCCCTCTCAATCATGTCATATTAAAGTTGTATTTCCTGCTTGAAACTTTACAGAGCTTTACATATGGTCATACCAGCTGTGACGCAGCATTTATAGGTTTCCTGTCTCAAACAAAGCACTGGGCTTACAATTCACTCCCTTATCAACAACTCTCCTTCAAGTGAAAACATGACTTGGAATGGGCTTCCTTCATGTCAAGTTAAGCTTTAAAAAGAACTTTGTAAGCCTGTGATTAAAAGCTGAAGCGGTTCAAGGCCATCAAAGCATTCTTCTTTAAAAGGTTAGTGATTTAACACTGCTACCTGGACTCTAACTGTGATGCAGCATTTTTCTTAAAACGTTATGTGCGTTGGACGTTATTGATGGTTTATCTCTGAGGCCTGAAACCAACAACCCAGGTCTCATTTCAAAAAGAGTCCTTCATTCTTGGTCTCTGAGGATATTCATGCCTGATCTGAACTTGAAACCTTCCACCGAACGCCAGGATTCCCACTTTTCATCCTACAAAGTGTTTACCAGGGGAGCTGCGGTGCAGCCTGTAAATGTGTTGTATATCTATGTTTATCCACTTGCAGCTGGTGAAGACTTATTCTAAAGAAGTTCTGACTCATATTCAGTACAGCTCCTAGGATGAATTGCAGGGCCAAGCACTATCGCCTAGCTTTAAAGAGTAAGTAGCAGGGTTCCAAAAAATATGCACAGTTTGAAAGCTGCACAGTGACTTGCAGATGAACGTTCTAAGAACACTGTGGCAGACAGTTCTGAGGTGAAGTTCCAGTCCTGAAAGGATGCATTGTCTTCTAGGGTCAGTGCATGGGGAAATAAGGTCTTAAGTCTGGGAAGTTTTCCTTTTTTAGCGAACCTGTTAGGATTCGATGCTTCTGCAACATTCTATTGTAACTCAGTTTAACCCTTGCAACATATCAGTCAGCAGGACCAGCAACACAGATCACAAGTCATTAATCCTTCTGTATAGCTCTTTCCAAATCAAGGAGCAGACTATGACTGTACTTATAACTCACTGCCTGTGTGGCAATCAGTCATATTTCAGTGCTTAACCTAAAGACCCCTGATAATCCTTCTTCTTTGACTTTCACTCAATTTGGAGTATCCAGTATATCACTGCCCTGGCTGTACAGCCTATTGCATGAATAGAGGAGGGAGTCATGGGGTAAGGTGCATAAGAATTACATTGAGAGATGCATTTAATACTATATACATACACTGCCTAGTCACTTTATTAGGACCACATTATCTTTAAACAGTCATTGCCATAAGGGTATAACTATTGCATATATCTCAATAGATTATTCTTCTTATCTTTTTATTAAACTTTTAATTCAACTGTCGTAAGATTACAAATTTAATGATTGATCCTTTTATATAATATTATTCAAACTGATTTAAAATAATGTTATTTTACAAACTGATTGTTTTACTTTTTAATAACACATTTTAACACTTTACTCCAATTAAACACTTGCAACTTCATTCCCACTGAAAATGATTCATTAAATCAAATAATATTTCAAAACTGGCAATGAAGATGCTGTCAGAATGTAAATAATGAGGTGAGTTTTTTTTTTTTTTTTTTTTTTTTAGTTCCCAGGTGTCCTTTGCTGAACTGCTATGAGAGAGTATTGCATCTGTGATCTTAATTTTCCCATCCCAGCATGAATCCCATTCCACCTCCACAGAGCAATGACTTCAATTCACTAACACTGCATAGAGTTAGAGTTAGGGCTAGGGTTAGGGTTAGGGCTAGGGTTATGGTAAG
The DNA here is from genome assembly GCF_017654505.1 of Polyodon spathula. NCBI lineage: Eukaryota > Metazoa > Chordata > Actinopteri > Acipenseriformes > Polyodontidae > Polyodon > Polyodon spathula. The sequence goes on along the minus strand of NC_054565.1, from coordinate 3,445,353 downwards.
AGTTAGGGTTAGGGTTAGGGTTAGGGTTAGGGTTAGGGTTAGGTTAAGCTGGTGGCTATTGACTCAGTATGCAATCCCTAAAGTGAAACACAATTAACCCGAAGCATGCCACAAATACTGTACCATCCGCAGTGCCTCAAGGGACACCTCAAGCATGAACCCCCATGGCCTGGCATCAGTGCCAACTATCCCAGGTCTACCCTACCCTACCCTAACTGGCCCACAGGTGGTCGAGCTAGTCCCCAGGTTCTGTCACCCCATCTTACATGTTTAAAATCTTATTACTGCATGGTATTTCTAATTTCCCATTGCTGTTTCTGCTCATTATTTGCAAGGTTTGCAATGACTTGATGTGCACTCAGTTGCTGTTCTACTAGGATACCCTGTGAGTGGTGGTGCAAGGGCACTTCCCTGCCGCTCTCCAGTGTGCTGAATCGGTTTCCCTGCCATTCTCCAGGGTGCTGAAGCGGTTTCTCTGCCTCTCTCCGGGGTGCTGAAGCGGTTTCCCTGCCATTCTCCAGGGTGCTGAAGCGGGTTTCCCTGCCGCTCTAAAGGGTGCTGAAACAGTTTCTCTGCCTCTCTCCAGGGTGCTGAAGCGGTTTCTCTGCCTCTCTCTAGGGTGCTGAAGTGATCAAGTAACACCTGTGACTTGATCTCCCAAAATGGGAGCTGGAATGTCAACCCTCTGGAGTAGAGAAACCACGCTTTATTTTCTTCTTTATATAAGTCCTGACTGCAGCTCTGAAAATGTGATTTCGCAAATAGATTTTCCACCCATTTTACTAACTCATTTTTCATTCTCTTCAGAAGCAGCCCCTGTGATTGAGAAAGAACGTTAGTCAGTTTATAGACTTGGAAAATAGTGATCTTTGCAGAAACAACCGCAGGGCATTGGGACATCGAGAAATTCATTCATGAAGTTCCTTTTAGAATTTCTGAATTTTAGCCCCTTTCATTGCTTAATATGGATAATTTACAGAAAAGTTTGAAACCTTAGCATAGCCATGTGCAAACCATAGCATCACCATTAAATATGATCACAACATTATTACCATTTTACCAGTACTATCAAACCAGCTCTGGCCCTACCATTAGCACAGCACAGAACCATTGCATTGTCACTGTTGTGCAATAAAGATCATTCGATAACGTTAGTAATTATTTAAATTGGTGTGGTGTAGGCTTGAAAATCAAGGTATGGCCTCTGTCTCCTCAACTTTAACAATTTCAGAAACATTTTGTGCTAAAAGTCTCTTAATTATCTTTTTTTATGGGTGTAATTTGTCATTTCGAATGTGAATCGAACTATCTCCCTCCTGTATTAACTGCTGAAGGTGGCTGATTTGCACAGTTGTGAGATAATGAAAAGCAGGAATTAGGGATGCACTTTTTCTGAAGAAAGCTATCCCTACTGTGTAATGCAACCTGACTTGGAAACTCTCTGATGGCCCAAACTAGATTAAACTGCGTGAAACACATGTTATTTGTTTCTGTCTTGGACAGGCAGCAAATCAAGAATTATCACATGCCCAGTGGCATCTGGCATTTTGCAACTGATAAAACGTTAAGCATTTTGATTTTAAGCTGGAACACTGCCAGACCTAATTTACTGTAGTGTTAATAGACTGCTTATGTAGTCAAATTATTCTGCTTGCTTTAGTTTTTTGTTTTTTTTTAAAGAACACTTTTTTATAGTTTTACCTGAGAATTCCGAAGAAGCATTTTGAAGTGATGGAAAAAAAGGACAATGCAAATTATGATTGGGTCAATAATGTTTGCTGAAGTCCTAAAAACTAATTCCATAGTCTCACGGTTGGGCTCTGAATTTACTGTATAGCTCTGAAAGTGGTTACAGGAAGAATAAAGTACTGTTGCTCCTAATGTAATTAACTCTTGCAACACATTATAAACAGGGATTAATCCATAAAGCAGCAACTGCATATAGTGTCTCAGACCCATACCACAAGAAGAAGATATCTCCTGCTGACCACATAGTGAGCAGGGTGAGTCATTACAGGAATGTAAGTTAATGCTCTGGCACTCCTGTGGTTAGGGAGGCAAAACTAGCAAGGACCTCCCTACAGGTGACCTCACTGCCCTGCTCCTGGGTGTAGAAATTCAATTGGTTTGGTCAGAATCAGAAAAATACACATGAGAAAACACAGAGCAGTTTTTACTGAAAATTCAAACAGATTGGTGCCTGCAATCAGGTTTCATAAAAACCACGACTTCCAGCAGACATTTTTTGAGTTGATTAGTTTTGGGTATATTTGCTTCAAGGAATCCCCAAAAATCGCTTAAAAGCTCTTCCGGGTTCAAGATGCTTTGGCTAGACTAATGCATACTACTGATCAGTCTGATGTGGAGTTTTCTTTACCAGACATCTGTTCAGGAAGAGCAATTAGAGGCGTATTAAATGTTATAGTGGTTAGTGTACCAGGGAATTAACCAACAGCCTTATTTGACTCTCTGGATCTCACTGTGTGATTGTCCTCTTCATCACTCTGCTGTTAGAGTTTACTTATCTTCCTCCATCTGTGCTACATATCACACTTGCCATTAAGTAATGAGAAATAATATCCGTTAAGGTTCCCTGCCTTTGGTGCAAAAAAATATAGTATTAAATGTTAAGCTGTGCGGAAACTCTAAATGCATTTCAGTATCCCCAACTACAACCAAGCATTGTGTTACTGCCGGTATTTGTTGCCAAATTCTGCTTCTATGAAAATCTTGTACCCTTTATTGTGAGACTGAGATTCAATCAGCTATGACTGATTCAATATGTATGCAGGCACAGCGGGCAGAGCTGTGTGGTGCCCTGCTGTTATAGATCATTTAGGTGAAAATAAGCCTAGCCTACGGCTTCCCTTTACAGTCCTGGATGCTAATCCTCATGCTTGTCCTTATTCAAAAGGTCCTTCAATTTAAAAAAGCTTTTTTCATAGCCATGACTGACAGGAATTTCAGGGTCCCCGGTGGCTAACAGTGTCATTGCTGTAGGGGAAAGCCGCGGGGCAAAACTGCCTCCCAGCCAGAGAGCGAGAGAAGCATCAGGGTTGCTCAGCTGTTCCCATGGGCGGGACTTTTATCAGCTGTCCCTCTGTCTAAGGACACCAGAGTCAGACACAGCTCCTCACAGCATCTCTTCTGTTCAAGCGTCTCATTTAATCTCACATGTCGGGTACCGTCTGAGATATCTGTCTTGAGGGTTGATATGGGATGGGCTGGCTTCACTTTTAAAGTTTCAAATGGCTCCTGTCCACCTTTTACTTCAATTGCTTTAAACATGACCTTTCAGCCGTTCTGCAAATGCACCACAGGCTCATTGAGTTTGTTTGTTTGTTTGTTTTTAGATGCATGTTTTTTCTCCATTCTAGGAAACTTTACAGGAAAGATTAAAAACAAAATTGGTACACTGTTATAATAGTAGATGGTAGTGATATAAACACACAATGGTTTCAACCAGAGTGGCAAGATTTTCATATTTTAAAATGCCAATGGTTCCAAATCCATTGTGTTCTCATGCTGGTGATGTTGTGTTAATGCTTCTGCCAATGTGTCTTACTGGTGTTATGCTGTCTTGTGTCCCATAGCTTTAAAAAATCATTCCCAAGGCAGGGTTCTAGATAATGTGGCCCCCCCTTTCCCACTTTCCCTGAGGGTAATATCAGTACACTGTCTCACAGATGTCTGCTGCTTTGAAGTCTACAGGCTTGATCTCAAAAGCTTCTGCCCCATTTTTGCAAAACCAGAACTCCAAAAGTCAATGTATTATATACAGCTGACTCCATCACAGTATTCTTGTGAACAAGGAAGAATCTTCACCCAGTGCAGGTGTCAGGATGATCTTATACAGCAGTGGTATTGATGCTGATGCTGATGTGATACAGCCATTGGCTTATATCTAATTGGAATGACAACACGTTCTGATTAGCTGTAATTGCTTTATTGCTTAGTTAATTTTATTTGATATTATACAAAATATAGTGCAACATAAAATACTAGGTGGTTTCCACACCATTCCCATGGGACTGATATCAGTTCACACAGCAGGTGTACAATATTCTATAAACCAAGCTTATTAGAAATCTTTATTAAAAAAATATTAACCGTTTATTGAAAAAGAAATCTGCTGGCCTTAATTACATGAAAGAATAAGGATCAAAAAGACACAGTGCCTGTTACAGTTTTACAAATATTTATACAAATTTAAAACAGTTATTACCGCTTAAGCACATGCTGAAAATATGAATGCTATAGAGTGCATCCCTGTAAACATTCGAGTGACAGAGTGGGAAGAAAACTTTAAGAAGAAGCTGAACAACTTTAGCAAAAACACGAGCGAAATGAGAAGCCACGTCTGATTTCTGAGTACACAGGAGATCAGAATCTAGTGAAAATTCACCCAGGATGAATCGTCATGGTGTAAAATTGAACATGAATGTTGGGCACATTAAGTTTAACATTAATAGGTTTTCTCTCACTCGAGAATATGGTCCAAACATCCGATTTCAAAGCACTAGCCAGCTGCAAGACCATATTGATAGCCCCCCCCCCCCCCATGGGAAATTAGCCTGTATAATTTATTAAAGCACTCAAAGACGTTAAGCCAACATTAAAGCCACAATGAAATGGTTGCATAATAAGGACTGGACTCGGAAATATGATGAGAGTACAGGGGGAGCAGCACACTTGAATTTAAATCATGATATGGGCCTCAGTCAGATTACAAGTAGAGCATTATCCAAACCCTGAAAGGACGATAAAATATTCAAACTCACTGGTAACATACATTGCAAGCAGCCTATATGATCCAGTGCAAAATATAGATCTTAAAAAAACATCAAATATGTCTTCATACACTGAAAACAATTGTTTGGTTTATAATATCATTGACATCCTCTGCAGCGGTCAGCACCTTGTCTTTCATTAAATGCCCTTGCTTTCGGCTCGGGACACTTAACTGCAGCCGAATTCAATCATCTATCTGACCGCTGCGTCAGGCGTTAATGCTTAAATAAACCACCTCGTTAAAACAAAGTCTTGAATGGAATGCCGTGGAAGAGCCGAGCTTGCCTAACCCTCATCTAAAACCTAGACAGGAACCATATGATACTGCAGTTTATTAGCTTTGTCCTTGCAAAGAGGGTTGCCACTCATAGAGACAGGTCTCTCATTAAACCTAAATCTATTTGGGTTAACCCTATTGCACCAGGAACTGTCCAAAGCACAATGATGAATGACATCTCATTGGTTAAAGGACAATGCTGCCTGACGTCTCATTGGTTGAAGCACAATGCTACCTGACATCTCATTTGTAAGAGAAATATTATAGAAAAATTGGATTTGCTCAGCGTGGAAAAGTACTGGCATCTTGCTTGCATAATCTTGTATGCTTTGCTTAAGATAAAGTTTTGCCTGCCACGGAAGAGTACTGTAATCTTGCTCCCATAACCTTGTACGCTTTGCTTAAGATAAAGTTTTGCCTACATTGCAGCTGCAGCTGTGAGACAATGGATAATAAGATGAGATAGGCTTGTCTTTCTTTTTTTGCTATACACACAAAACAGCCATTCTGTTATTTGCTTGCTTAGCTATATACCACATATGCATAGTTATAAATTGTTTCCCTTATATGCTAATATCTGAATCATCATTGGATAGCCTTCTGCCTTACTGATAGTTTTAAGGTATATAAGAAACTGATCCAACTCTGTATGTTGGAACACTACTGGATGATTATCTAGCACCCTGTGTGCTGAGAGTGTTCACAGTTTGCAAACTTAATAAATAAAGGCCTGTGTGTTTGGAACTCGCAGCCTCTTCCTTTATTAAAATTTCCATGATACATTGGATAAAGCACAATGCTACCTGACATCTCATTGGATAAAGCACAATGCTACCTGACATCTCATTGGATAAAGCACAATGCTACCTGACATCTCATTGGATAAAGCACAATGTTCTGCAGTCTGTTGTGTTAGCTGGAAAGAGCTGGGTCAGCACTAAACTGAGAAGACGGTTCAGGATTGAAGCAAGGGGTCTTCAGATCAATAGACTCAGGTAATGGGATAGTGTCCTCTCCTATTATCTTATATATTTGACATGAATTCATCTGACAAATTTTTATTGCATGTACTTGTATACAAGACCCTTGGTGACACTCATACTGTCTTTTTCTCCATGAGTTTAACAGTCGTATTTATTCCTAGCAAGAAAAATCTAACTCATGTTCCTGAACTAGTAATATACAACTAAGGTGTATGTTGGAGTTTGTATGTTTATTTAAGTTTTGTAATATTGTAATCCTTGGAAGAGAATGCCATCTATCCCATGGCATGCACCAGCAGAGGGTCATCACTATATTGCAGGAGACTACAGAGTAAGCTAGTGCCTGAGGAGGGGAGGAATAACAATGGGAGGTATCATGGTGGTCACAGCAAACCACCAGAGATGGGCAGGACCTGGTGGTAAAGCAGGGTCAGCAGTAGCTGCTCTAGATGGAGTAGACCACTGAAGTGCCCGTGTAGGGGAGAGGTTTGCCAGGTCTGTTGAGGTGGTGGAAGAGGATAGCAGAAGACCTGAAGCATACCAAAGTGGCAGTCAACATTCACTAATGGAATTAATTAGTATTGCCTCAGGAAACTTTGATTGTGTTTGCTGTGGAACAGAGAAATAATGCTAATGGAAACAATCCCTGCTGGCTGTGCTTCCCCAGCAGGGCTGCTGTTTTTCATGGGGTAGATACATACATGCATCACCCAGCACCCCCAGATCACCTGATCACTCAGCTGCCAACATGCATCAACAGACCCTGATGTCTAGAAGAAGCACATCTTTAAATAACTGTGCTTTGTGAATAGAGCCCACTAAACAACTTTGAATTAGGGTAATTGGGAAGCAACTGTCTTAAAAAAAAAAAAGAATGCCAACAAACAAACAGCACCCAATTCCCAAATGGCAGCGGGACAGGAAACATAATGGAAGAGTGTGGTTCCATTGTGCACATGTAGTTTTGGTCTGGAAGTGTAAGACTGCCTGAAAGTAAGGAATGCAAAAAGAACTTTTTTCATACCATATATCATTTTTTAGAATGTTTGCTGTAGTTTGCTTCCAATGCATGCCATTCACGTTATTTTATAGTTGTCTTGAAGCAGTTTGAAGAAAGAAAGGAACAGAATGAAAAAGACCACATGAAAGTGAGAGAGAAAGGGAGGCAGAAAAATGAAGTCAGCAGAGGCAGTGAGGAGATTTTCAGTGTGAGTGGGTGAGAGAAAATTCAGAGCGAAAGCGACCGAAACTGTATCTCAAAGTGCGAGCTGCTATTGAAGGCTGACGACAGACAACAAAACTTGAAGGACAAAGAGGAAGAAAGGGAAGGCAAAGGGTCAGGGAAGGAGGGAGGCGAAATAGAGATTCGATACTGTAACAAAAGTGCGGTGTCTGTGTGTTTTATACAATATGCAGATCTTATCTCTGTTCTAATAAAGGCACCACGGCCAGTATAAAGAATGGGAAACACTGGAAATAAAAATGCTAAACCAAATGTGTTTTTTAAACAAATAAAAACGTACTGTACAGAATATTGATCCAACAGGATTTCTGCTTTGAATTCCCCTGTGTACTTCTGCTTAATTTTTAAAACAGCTGCATGTCTTTTAATTGCACACTCATCGATACCCTCAGTTAGGTAACCTGAGGTTAATGATATATCTGATGTTTGCATTTTATAGTGAAGGGAAGCGGGGAAGGGGGGGGGGGACTTTTAATTGATTGATTGCATAACTAAATAATGAACTAAATGCAAATATTTAGTAAGCAAGTAAGATCCCAATGTTGTTTTATCATTATTATTCTGAATTATGAATCACATAAGGTCATTATTGAATATTATCATCATTTTTGGAACCAAACCCATTCTGAAAATGATTGATTTGATTAATGAGGCATGGATTGTCAGGAATGTTACTAACATAGACAACCAATGTCATCCTTAATTTAAAAATGAATAACTGTGACCACAAGAGGGCGCTGAAACACGCTGACGAGCGACACCATCACAATGTTTGTCATTAATACAGATAGTGGTGTTAAGTTAGGAACAATAATAAAAGCTCTGATATTTACTCTTTAAAACGTGGTGAATCGTGCCTCTTGCAGACAGTGGTAATAAGAGCTGTGCACACCCCTGGGTAAACTCTTCTTTGAGTCCACTAGAGGGAGCCATAATAGCAGATAAATGGGAGCCGCCACCATTCTGCCTTATAGCTGGTGCCACAGTGGAAAACCAGAACACATTATGCTGCTCTATTGAAAGGATGAGATTTGCATCCCATGTTTGACTGACTGGACTTCATTAACTTCACCTGAGGTCATTTTTTAAGGTTCTTTACAGTCTCTGGATTAAGGGAAAATCTAATCTCATGTTATTGTGCACAATACCAGGGTTAATGTGCACGCTAACGTTTTCCCATGCATGTTTTTTTTAATATGCTTTACCAGACGTCCATGAGTTTTGAAATGCCTACTGTGCTTTCCCATGCTCTCACTTTGCTGAAGCACTTGCTGTGCTTTTACTATGAGAAACTGTTTTAAAAAAGGTAAAAAAAAAAATTTTTTTAAATGGCTCTTGTGTCTGCTTGAGCTTATCTAACCTAAAAATCATTGTTTGGAGTTTCTGTGAGAGCGATCCTGCTGTACTGAGTGCTGTCATGCTGACAACATCAGATGGCATAAATTGCAAGGTTATTTTTTTACTTTTTCTGACAGCGGTCCAAGATCCTGTACTATTTATTGAAATGTAAAGCATTTCTTTTCAGAGTACCACTTTAGCTGATACTAAGAAGAGCTTATTCATCTCAGTGCTAATTCTTCTGTCACCACTGAAGAGACAGCTTGGGGATGGTGGTCTGGCTCCAGCTTCTCTTCACTTTAATACAATGCAGAATGTAATAAAGTGCTAAAGGTCTTTGATGCTTCTTCACAGCGTCACCGTGGCTTTGTCATTGACTCCACTTGGTTAGGGCACTTTTCTCTGGTGAAACTGACAGCAGCTGCTGGTGGCTAGCATGCATTGAAGGAAATGGGAGCAGGGTTCTTAATGGACACCCAGCTGGTAAACAAAAAGCCAGCACAGATCGACAGGCATTAGATGTATTTAAGAGGAGTAAGCAATTGCTCTCAAACTGACCAGCTGTTCAGTGCTACGCTACCAAAAAGCTACAAGAAGGAAAGATAAATAAAATAGATAGCCTATTTTGGAATTAACAAAATAACTATAATTATATCAGAACACGTTTCCACCTAACCCACACACAGTTCTCCTGTCCGCTGTCCTTCTATCTTTTCTTTTCTTTTTTCCATCCCTTCTTGAACTGTTGTAACAAGCCCCATTCACACCACTGCAAGTTTATTGTCTCAAAAAGGCAAAATCAGCATACCCATATTACTCTTACTGAGACCATTACAAAATCCTTCGCTCTTTACAACTTTACCACAAAGATACACGTATGTGAATCGATAGCATTTCAATATTATAGACAATGAAAAGGGCTTCTAGTCAAAGTGCTTGTCATGTCATTTTTGAAGTTTCTTTTAGTAGTTCTAAACAAGTTGAAACTTCCAGTTCTGACAGATAGTCCAGTGCTGGAAGAAAAGTCTGCCCCTCTTTCTAATGATGGATGTTAAAATGCTGCAGCGTCTGGAGTTCTTTGCTGTCTAAAATGAATGAGTCACAGAGAACAGGGCTGTATGGGCTTCTGCAGGAGGCTGCTTGCTTACGTTGTTTTTTTTTTAAGGGCACTTCAATCCCAGAGTACTGATGAGTGCAGTGAAGGAGCAACGCCAATCAGTCCCGTCTGTCTGGGCTCTGGGGATACCAAAATCGCTTAAATAAATGAAAAGATGGACAGGAAAACTGTTTTATTCTGTCAGTCCATGCAGACTTGCTCTGTAAAGAAAACAGATCAGATAACAGCACTTTTGGAACAGCCTGCTAGTGGATTAGCAAGCTCTAGCACATCAGACAGATTTATTGCAAACTGATCATCTTAAGTTGAAAAAAGGAAACTTATTCGTTTTAGCATTACATAGAGTCCAACAGCCTTTCATCAGCCTGGTCTTGAACCAATTTTTATCAGGTCCAAATGTAATACCAACATAGTAGCAGGGGACAGCGAGGAGTATGGCTGGAGCTTTGCTGTGGCTTTGATGTTTTAAGTGTGAAGGCTATTAGATTGTAAGCCTGTGCTGACAATATCAGAATCTATAGGTGTTGCAGTACCTGCTATACTAGGCTTCTTGAGCAATAACTGTTAATGGGGTCTGTCAAATTATGGAAATAGTGGTGGATCTAAATAACACCGCACTTTAACAATAAAAACACACTTTAAGAGTCTATTTAACCTGAAAAACAAAACACACATGATCCTTGATTTACCAAAAATATATAAACCAAAATAAACAGTACCTTGTAGTCTCTGCTAAATCATACGTGATAGCAACAGCTGCCCTAGAGACACAGAATGCAGCAACGGTGTTGACAGGTAGACATCGATTCTGTTAAGTGTATGAATTCTTAAAAGCACTTCTCAAGTGAACTGAACAGAACTGACAGGTCTTTTTGAAAGTACAATCTATCATCCTTTCATTAGAAATGATGAAATTTGTACGCGTCTTACTGATAATAAGCAGAATTTCACAGCGCATTTACCACAGAGACATTGCAGTATTGCTTTGTCAGTTTTACATTAATTGAAACAAATTTTTTACAAGCCATGGCTCTTTCAGCTGCAGGAAAAAAACAACCTTATACTCCAAGGCTAAGACTGGGGGGGGGGGGCTCTAGTGCTATAGATCCCTCTGAACTAGTTTAAACTTTGAGGAAACACATATGTTTGCTGCCGATTGTAGAAGCAACGTCACCCAACATCTGATATCCCAACCCTGAAAGTTTACTGCAGTGCTTCCTCTCAGACCGAGACTGGCATAAAGAGGCCCAATCATGTGGTGGTTTTGTACTAGGTTAAGATCACCAAACTAATTTTGCTTGTGACCTGAGCAAGATTCGAACAAGGTCTCCAAAGGCGAAAAACCCTGAGATTTTGGTTGCTGTGCCATCTAGTCTTCTGCGCTTGGTATGAATTGCCTTTCTCTCTGGAATGAATTTTCCTATAATCTTTATCAGATAACGAAATTAGCTTTCAGAAATGTGATTAAAAGATATTTGCATGACAGCTTCAGTTATATTCATGTGGTCCTTGAACACTTGCTCTAATGAAGGAGGCCGTTTCAAAGGAATAGGGAACAAAATGTATTCCGTTATGCAGACATTTCAATGACAGTTTGCAAGACTAATCACACTTGTACCACGGTGGAATGCCTGTAAGAGTCACTGCATTGTTTCTGATGGTCGGGATAAAATCTTATACCTGTGTTCCTGTTGTGAGCTACCTGAGTAATTAGTTGAGTCATGCATGTGGAATTTATATAAATCTGGTAACTGTTTTTGCAATGGTAAGTGACCAGACCAGTGCATCAATGTAATAACATACTTGGCAGCTGTCATTTCATTCCATGACACAACTTGCTCATTCAAACCCGCTGTGTCTGGGATGCTATTTACTGTATTATGAGGCACATACAGTTGTTTCAAAGGAGATGATTTAATCTGACCCTATCTCTCCAAGCACAGTCTAATTAAATAAGTCTTTATTGAAAAACTCCCAGCTATTTTTTCTGCTTCGTATCTATCTTGAGGAGCATTGCGGATTATCCTGTGTACCTAATGGCACATGGATATTTAGTCATCTGTCACCCCTAATGGAATTTATAGAAGTAATTAAGTGATTCACCAGGGTTCTGATCCGTCTCATATAATAAGCATTGCAAGCGAGGCAATCTCATTTGTATTTTCCTGACAGCTGGATATATGCAATCTATTAGCGTGACACACATACAGATGTACAGAAGTACATATGACTGCCTCCACCATTATAATTACCCTCTGCAGCTAATGCTTCAAAGTAATTTTCATGTGAGGTAGGTGAAGTTCTCTACGCTAGCCTTTCCAAGTGAAAAGAACTTGGCGTAAGTTTCCATGCCTTATTCTTGAGAACTGTTGCACTTCCTAGGTCATATTTACCCCAGCAGTCTTTGGGGTCAAAGCATGTTACTGGCTGAAAGCATGTCAATCAATAGAGAAATGACCATAAAAGGAAGCCTGTTTGAAAGCAATGCCTAGAGATTTCTTTAAAATTATCTACTGGATATAATGTTTTTAAATAAAAACTCATGTTTACTGTAACACTTCAGACTTTTATAGCAAATAGAACAGTACTTCAATCCAACACGGTCTAGATTAATTGAATGAACCCCGTTATCTTCAATCTTTAATATAAACCGTAGTGTAATGCAGTATTTCGCACACATTTACAGTACAGTAGTACTGCTGTGCAATACCTTATTTGTAAATGTATTCTGGGTACACTGCAGCACTATTGCAAAGCCATTGCATACAGACACTGCAATGCTTTTATAGAAGGGGAACGCATTTGGAATAATAAATATAACTTGTTCGAGATCCGATGCCCTGCTGGAAATCTAATTGAATAGTCTGGTTTGTCTGTGCAGACAAGTCACCTTTCTGCAGTCAGCCCTCACAGTAGGAATCATTATAATGATCCCAGATCCTGACAGTACTTATTATAACATGCTAACAATCACAATGGGGTGTTGTATTTATGATGGAGAGTGGCCCCAGGTCACCTCCTCTACTCATCAGGATGTGTATTTTTCCCAATGATTCAGTTTTCCAGTCAATTTCTCCAAGAAATAAGGGTCATTTCATTTCATTTCACTTGCACTGCTTGGTTTGAAAAGCATCTGCATTATGTTTTGCTTACCAGCACAAGAAATAGTTTTTAGGCTCCACAGTGTAAGTCTTATATTCCCCTTATAAGCGCCATTTATTCATTGTTTCAGTATTTCATGTGCAAGTCAGATTTCTGTATAATGCTTAACATAACTACAGTAGCTGACATACAGTAAGCATTGCCATGAAAAGACCTTGCTGAAATCAGCAATACTATACACGGCAAAGGATTTTTCTTTCTTTTTTTTTTTTCACTCAGCAAACATACTACTCAGTCAATACTAATAAATGACTACAATGCTGAGAAAAAAATGTTAAACGATTCTACGACGAAATTAAAAGTGTATGAAGTATAAATAAAAGGCAGGTGTGTAGCAACTGTGAAGACATGACCTCATTTATATTACCAGAAGTTAAAACAATGCATCAGTTCAACAGTTTACTGGACATCACCTGTAATGGAACTTGATTCAGTCAATCATAGAATGCAGCTGTGTACCAAATATGCAACAATATCTCACTGTGCCGGTTTATTTTTTTATTATGTACTGGGAACAGTAGAAGTTTTTATCCCTAGTCACTGCCGTTGAACTTTCCACACAAATAAGTCTCCCTTTAATACTTGTAGGGGAGGCTCAGTAAGAAAGCAAACTTATTTTTTTCTGCTTTTCACATCTTTCAATTGAAAGGAGCCACGTATAACTAGACCTGAAATCTATCTATATTTTCATTCATTCTTTGAACTACGCCTACATCTGATGCATTTTTATAAAAAAGAAATACATGTCGGCCAAACTCATGTTCTCAAATGTGTACTGTACTCTGGGTGCAGGTAAGCTGTTCCTGGTTGAATAGTTTTGTAGCACCCTCTAGTGGCTTGTTTCTGCCACAGCATCATCAGCATCTGACCAGGTATAGTCAAATCAATCCACTGAAACAGCCCAGCCACGTTTCTGCTGTGCTATAACACCACTGAAAGTAATGATACTTGCCTTGTTTCTGATAAAAGGAAGAGAAATGTTACCATAACATAAATGCACTTGACAAATTTACAGTACAGGGTTGCATTGATGTTGTACTGTCATTTGTTTGAAAGAAACTGCAGACACAATGAAGAATGCTTCTTCTCCTAAATACCACCCTCACAACAAGTGCTCTAAAACCCTTAAAATATTCCTACAGCGTAGTATTGTCTTTACATAATCACCAATGCAGCAAATCGCAAGAACACTTTATTAGAAAAATTATTAGAAAAAAAAACATTTTTAAATAGGAACAATTGCACATTTCGATCCCATTTTTATCTATTTGGCTTTATACTGCTTGTTTATTTGTTCTTTTTTGGCATGCATTATTCTGCCTTAGGGAGTATTGTTTTTTTCTTACATCAACATAATAACCTAGTGGAATAGCTGTATATGCAGGACACCCCCCCAAAATGTCCACAAGGAGGTGCTGTAACATCAACTTTTAACAACACAAAGAAAAGAAACTCTACATGTTGTGGGTTTGGTGTACTAAGTGTGATGCCGCAGTTTGGGTAACCATTGTTTTGTATTTTTAATTGATATTATTTTTGTTAATACAAGTGCACACACCGCTGCTTTAAATGCTACCCTTCCTGCTATTGCAAGAATGTGTAGCAAAGAATTGGATAAAGTGTGTAAAAAAGAAAACTGACTACCACCAGCCTAAAAAACAAATCTAACTTGAACCTCCTTCAGCAGAAGTATTTAAATCCTACGTTGTTTAAATTGTTTCAATAGGCCCCACTGTCTGTAAGCAACCACTGCATTCACCCATATCCTTTGCCTTAACACAACACAGTGAAACACATACATCTACAAAAAAAAAAACATATATGGAATTATGATTAAATAAAAAGTCCAGACCTGATTGAAGAAAACAGACTTTATTTATAAATGAAAAACCTTAAAGACGTTTGACAAAATTAGTTTGCAACTAGTACCAGAACTGTTACAACGCTATAACTTTTATACCTATAAGACCATTAAACCCAGACTAAGTTTTCTTGAATATCCCTAGTGAATACCTAAAAAGTATAGCGCATTAAATTAATTTAGGATATTTAGTACTATATATATCAATTTTGTAAGTCAAATAAGCTTAATTTTTATGTTGAATTTAGTTTATTATTGTTTTGGAATTACAGGTTGTTGTTACTGTCAGGAGTGTTATAAAACTGTTCTTCTGTTCCACATCTGGATTTGAAATACATTTTACACTGTCCCTCAAGACAGTCAAGTTATGTACATTTAGATTTCTTTACATCCATTGCACTAAAACAATTAACTAAACAACTATTGTGTCTAAAAGATATGGAATCATGAAAGCCTGTAATTACATATATGAAGACATGGAAAGAAAAATAAAGAAATCTTTTGAGCCCACCTGTCAGGGTGTCAGCAGCAATCAGCACATTCCCAAAGGCCATAGAAGAGTACCACCACAAGGGGGCAGCACCGTCACCACGCCACACTGTCCTGCTCTTCTGCTACGCATGGGAAGGAAAGCTTTGCTAAATGGTAATGATTAAATCTGTTTAGCTGTACAGAAGGACATACTTATATTATGGTACACTTTCTCAAATATCCTGTTATAACCTGAAACTTATATATATATCACGGACAGCTAGAAACTACTGATGTCATATTACAGCACCAGTTAACCTAAAACACTTTTGGGGGGGATCTATTCATTTAGCTCAACAGGAGACTATTGACCATTTTATACTAGCTCAGCAAACAGCACCCATTTCTATGGGCTGCTCTTCAGATCCATCAAGAGGCATGATCTGTATTCCACTGTATTCCGCTTGGTGATGACCCTATTGTAATGACCTAAACAGCGGCGGTACTTACACCCGTCACTGTTGAGATCAACTGAATACACCTCAGGTCTTTTTTGTTGCTGGCGAACGTGGTTTCTGCATTGAATTAAATGTTGCTCATTTCACTCTGGGTTACTGAGCTGTGGGCTGAGATGTCAAATATGTCTCTGGTTGAAACTACAAATCCCATGATCGCAATGACAGTCTGTCAAATTATTTTACCAAAGACTTGGTATCACAGACATGTATTGTGCTTCACATGCAAGCCTATATGGTTTCTGTAATTCAGCTTTGTTTAAGCGACATGGATACACTGTATATCATACATGATAGGTTTGTTCATAACAAGATAATTACAGCGACAGCTGACAAGTTGAGTGTTCCTGCTGCTTCAAACTAAGAAGGCAGTGTGAGGGTATCTACTGTAGGGTATTCTATCAGAAGCAAATGTGTCAGATTTGCCAAGCCTGAATTTTTGCTCAGAAGACACCTCAGGCAACCAAGCAATAGTCAGGGGTGTTCTCTTAGCCAGAGACGACTGCATTTTTTCTTTGTTACACTCTGTACTGGGTATGTTATGCTGAAAAGAAAACATATCAGGACAACTCTGTTAAATGAGATACTAGAGCATATTGACAGGAAACAATATTATTATTCTCTTTCTTTGGTTTCTTTTATCATTATTATGTAAACATGCCACACAGCTAAGACTTTAGATTAAGAACATTTTCAGGTTAAACCTCTTCAGGGGTCTTCAGAGGGTTACCATGAATTATTAACAATTTGGATTTTAGATTGTATACTGTGTAATCATCTAGTGACAAGCGACTTACTGTTCAGCCCTCACAGCCCACTTGCCATAGGTTTTTTTTTGAGACTTTAAAACTACGGGTGCATGTTACATCAAAAAGCAACTATACCAAATATCAAAAAACAACTGCACCAACAAAAGGACCACAGAAGTTAACTTGTTGAAGAAGAATACAAAAATACAATATTTAATATATAGTAGACCCTGATATTGATGTGATAACAGACACCTGACATTTCTTTGTATAGTTGTTTTTATCAGATGGAAATAATATCACATTTAAATTAGCTGTACTGTTAAATTAGCTGTACTTATTTAACTACACACTACATATATATATATATATATATATATATATATATATATATATATATATATATATATATATATACACACACACACACACACACACACACACACAGTATAAGGTGGTATGCAAGATACAAGATTTTCACCCAGTCCTGGACAGAGCAGCTAAGGAGCTCTGTCCCCTCATGAAGTGGATATCATCTTGTAGCAACCTATACAATCCCTATATATAATATTCCTCTATGTTTTTGATAGAATTGGGATTTCAAAGCATAAAAATGCCAAATTATTTGTTTTTGTTTACTTATATTAATAAGTATACCTTGGTGAGGGAGAAAAAAAAAAAAAAAAAAACATTCAAAATACATTCTTACCCTGGAGTCCAGTCTTATCTTCATCACAGACCCCACCTAGCAAGCCGACATCATGACATGTCAGGTCAGGGCAGGGCAGGGCAGCTTCATGCACACTTCCCTGATAGATAGTCAGGTGACAAAAGGAAGGAATTAAAATACAAAAATTAAATACTTACATACTTCTTGGAAATCATCTGAAAATCTGATTTCTTTTTTTTGTGTGTTTTTTTTGTTGTTGTAAACCAAGGAGAGCTGGAAACAGCACATGCTTATTCACATGGATTTCTGTGTCAAAGCTAGACTATATTGGATCTATTTTTTCTTTTTCCTCGCTGCGGTCGAACTGTTTCTGTATTTCATTAATAAACAGAAAATAGGTAGTGACTGAATTTATGTTTCTCGGGGTTCTTGGATGCGAGTCATACAAGGAACTGGAATTGTTCAATCTTTTATGTCAACACCCGAAGGGCTGCCGGTTTGAACTTGCCAATTTTACTGTACAATGAAACATGAGGGAACTTTTTATGGACATCGTTTCCCATTCTAATGCAGGATCCATTACTGAAATTAGGCACATGGCACTTGTTGTAAGTAACACTAATATCTTGACAATCTCAACATTGCACTCCTAGTTTTCTACTGAAAATGATCAAATTAAATGTCTGTGGCATGCCTGCTTGACAGGGTAAGAAATCGAGGGCACTTTATGTTCAGGGTTCTTTTTATGTCATCCTGTAAAAATTTGATTAAATATGAATGAAAAAGCACCCAGCATATGGTCTGTAAACAATGCGAGTGCGGCACACGAGTGATCAAACGGTTCCAAGTTTGTTTTGCTTTTTTTCAGACTGGGTTCTGCCAATTGAGAAAAATGGAAGGCCAATAGTTATTTTTATAGGTCCAAATGTACAATAAGAAAATCTGCAGTGAACAAGCACTTATTTCAATGCTTTGGAATATTTTCAAGTAACTTACAAAATGGTTGTTTGTATTCAAACACCTGCTGTAGAAGAACATACATTTAAATTAATTCCATCTTCCACTGAACCCAGTACCACTTAATTTTGCTGTTTTTAAAGTACTGGTCTACCTCAATTTAGATTGGTATTACCAGTGCAATGTGTTTACTACACAACGTTTTGTTTTTTTTTAATACTTACAACCAACCTTTGTAGTGACAATCTGCAAGATAAGAATGCTGGAAATGTTCAACTTTAGATGAAGGGTATCAGATTATTTCTCATAGCAATATTGCATCAGGGATTGAATGAATACAAATCCATTTTCAATTTTTAAAGAATAAATACATGATTTTTAAAATGTGCATGCACATGCCAGCTCTTTAATGGATTCAGCAAAATCTTAAATCATGTATGCTCATGGAGTTAATCTATCTATAACATAGAATAGATTCAGAATAGATTCTGTTTAGTTTTTCAGACAAGGGTCAAATTACAGCAAACCCAATATTAGGTTATCATTCGGTGATTATCAAACTGAACCTGATCTGTTGCAATTGCTGGTGACTGACAAGATAAAGATTGATACATACTGGTTTATATAATGTATACCTGGAAGGCTGACCACACTAAACTACATAGCAGCAACAACTGTCACTGTGGAGGAATAGCCTAGTAAATGAGTACAGGAATGCACAACGGGGAAATAGCAATGGCCATCACAATTCAAACAAGCTATTTTCACCCTGCATAAAAAACATTTAAATATTACATGATTATCCCTCTATTGAAGTTACAAAACCATATTATTAACCAACCCAGGGGTAAACTTTTAAAAGAAAAAAAAGATCAACAATGATGAGAACCATAGAAAAAGGGAAGATGTGATACCTTCTATTGGACTAACTAAACAGTAATTAAGCCAAAGAGGAAATCGTTTTCACCTGTTTAAAAAAAAAAATGTTGACACTTACCTTTTCAGAACACATAAACCCAGTTTAAATTCATTAAAGTTCTGTGCAAGCACCACAGCTCTGGGGTTTGTTCACCTACTTACAGTGTTCACTTGCAAAAATAAGAGAGACTGTACTGGACCTGCATTAAAAGGGATGTAATTAAAAAATACGGATTTGTAAAGCATGTATGGACTAAGTAATAGCAATATATAAGTGAGCAAGTGGTAAATGGGGGGGCGGGGGTCGACTAAATATTATGGCTAAAATCTTCAAAAGCACTGAAGGTTTAGTTATTTTACTCGCTGCTTATTTAAGAAATGTAACGTTTCTTTCCAATCCAATTCTTGCAAATCCTTTTGAATAGTACATTTTCTTGCAATACGGTGAGATGTTGTTTTTTTATTCTGTAATGTGGTTATATTTTTATGCGTCTGGGCTGGCCTAGGAGGGCAAACACGTTTGCAGTAATGTTTTGACGCTCTGCATGCACTGTGAATTTATTTTGTATTATACAACAGCCAGATCCAAGAGGTGAACTAAACACTTAAGAGATTTCTTACCACCGATCAGTGGTTGTTAAACAGGGGCTTGTGCAGGCAACACAGTGGTCACTGACCGTCCCATGCAAGCAAAGACATCACGGGGAAGTCAGTTTAACTGAAGTCAATTAATAAACGGCTTTCTATTTCAGCTGGTAATAGTTATTGTTGGGTGGGAGTAGGTCAGAACAGCAAAACATTTAATACTTTGCCAAATTTTTTTTTTTTTTTTTCATAAAATTGCTGGTAACCATTGTACAAATTTACAAGTTCAAAACACAAAAATTCAAAACCGGTCTACTCATGTGACTTGAATTTATGATATATGCCAGTTCAATAAAAATTCTCACCATCTACATTGTTCTTTTGGTTTTTTTTTGGTTTTTTGTTTTTTTTCTGTACCAATAAGACTAGAACCAAGTTTCACATTTCAATACAAATAAAAGGGGTTTAAAATGAATCATGCCAAGTCCTATGTAGAAAATAATGAATCTGTAAACTTGACCTTTACTGTATCGCCAAATCTATATAGGGGATCCTTTTGGTTGAAATATGACAGAAGCATGGCTAGTTTTAACCTTTAATATTGCATGTTTATATCATTAAAAACAGGCTAATAGCTGTTTGATACAAATATGCATGCAAATCGGTTCCAGTCAGTTTTCCAATAATTTGAATAGCCAGGGAATAAATAATTTGTTTCATTATGGGTTTTAGAATTATACCCAAGTTTGTCCTCACAGTTGGCATTGATTTAATTGTTATTTTATGAAGAAAAGTCTAGCTGTACCTCTGTAGACACGTTCCTGATAAGCCAGCTTTAGTATAGGGATATAGCATCGGTAGTTTGAAATGCTTTTTACATTTACTACAGCCCTCATGCTTTAGGAAAGCAGGGCTACAAAAACAAAGCCACCACATTCACACCGTGTTTACATGAAGAAAAGCATTGAAATGGGCAAAAACTGAAACTTGACTTTAGTATTATAGAATGTATCTATTTCACAGTACATTACCTGCAGAGTGAAAAAACACCCTGTCTGGATTTCTGACTGACAATATACTCCATCCAAGAAGTACTTACAAATAATTAAATAATGCATTCCACAGTATGGGAGATTACAAAATTTGGTAAAAGCTGATGTTTGCCAGGTATTAAAAAGTTTTTGGTGCAGCCCTTACATCCATACACAGTACTGTATCATCTTTTTTTTTATTTTTATGAACACTGTAAAGACGTTACTGTTAATTATAAAACATGCAAAATGAGCGTATACTATAACAGAATAATAGAGAAAGTAATTCAAATGTTGGTCTATTCTAAATGACATAAACAGTGATGAATCATGACAGCAGGACACATTATCTTGCTCACAATACCATACATTAGATCAACAAAATATTATTTATCTAGCTAAATGATACAATCACAATAGAAATAAAAATATAGAACTTTTACATGTATTGGCATATCCACCCTATACAACAGCCGGTGCCCGATCATGATCAATGATCAATTGGTCTGTCCGTCCAAGTGTGGAATGCACAGGTTTGGGGCCAATTGTACCAGCAAATACATGGAACTGGTTAGTCCTCAGATTTAAGAAATATAAAAGAAGAGCCATGAGGCTCAACTCAGTGCTGAATCAATCTTCTCAGACTGGGAAAATCCTTTTTTACCAGTAACGACAGAACACAGTGGAGTGCTGCCAAACAAACTGGAAGAAATGAATGTTCTTTGTTGTTTAACCTTGAAGCTTGCCCTCCCAGGGTATTAAGCACGATGGTCCTGACTGCAGGGCTTTTTTTTTTTTTTTTTTTTTTAAATACATCCAATAGAAATCTGCAAACACATATAACAGACTTAAGTGGACTACAATGTGTTAACAGTTGTGCTTAGGGCCAACCTTAACAACATGTTGCAATTCAGAGCACCGTCTTCTGCAGATGTGACTATTTTACAAAATTTGCGCCAGCCTGCTATTTGTGACCGAGGGTTACAGATTCCCTTCAAGACATCCATCCGCAATTCTGCGCCCAAATATAAATATATTAGGCAGTGCAGAAGGTTTACAGCTGTACTTGCCTGCCACTCTAGAATAACTTTTCTGTTTTAAATAAGGTTTTTATACTGTTTGGGGATGCTTCATAACTGAAGTCTTCATCTGAGGACTGAACTGTTCTTGATGTTTTGCTCAGTAAATAAAAAAGCTTGCTCTCTGTTGCTTGTTGTCTACCATATACTGTAACTGACTGAAGGATTGAAATGACCAAATGCCCATTAGCCTGGCTATATCAAAAACTGACTTTCTTTATGGCAGTTTTCTCAACTTGCCATAAACACTAGTTGCAGACATACTGGGAAAGTGATGGATACCCATATCTGGAAAGCTGCTGGTCCAGCTTTCCCCACAATACAGGTATTTCAATCCTTGCACTGAGCAAAACATCCAAAAAATGATAGCAGTGCCATAAACCCCAGAGGAAGAAACCCCTCCAGTTAGTCGTGAAGAGTTGAAACCAAGCTCACCCTTCATGAAGAACACAGCTGTGATGTGTTCCTCACTCTATCGCTGGAGATGCCGCTTCTTCACCTGGGTAATTTGGAATAAAAGGAGAAACTTAAAAAACCGAACAAAAATTTAGAAAGAAAACTAAATAAACAAAAAGGTCCACCAGGAAAGAAATGATGATGAAACAAATATTAAAAGAAAAAAAAAATCTTCAAAGAGGATATGCATTTCATTTCTGTTTGTAAAGACATGATTTATCTCTAGGAGGTTTAACCCTTTGGTTAGCCAGGAGTGTGTTCTCCAAAATCCTGCAGACTTCACTGTACTGCTCACTAGATGTAACCACTGTTTTGGGTACCTGCTCGGCTTTCATCAAATGTTCTATCTCAATAAGCTAAAAATCACTGTTTTCAATAAATACATTTATTCTGCACAAAGATCACAATAAATAGTTTCTTGCTAGATTTTCAGAGCTATCAATTTAGATTTAATTTTACTTGCTCTGCATTTGTCTATTCTCCAGCACAATATATTACGATACAAATATAAAATTACACTGGCAATCAGAGGGTTAACCCTTTGTCAGCTATACATTACAAGTTTGGGAAGGTTTATCCCATCTAGTTTAATGACACAGATGATAGCATCGGGCCCTTTATCTCCATAATTTCAGTTTAATAAACCTTTTTTTTTTTTTTGGAAAATGACTTATTTAAAAAGAGACACAATAAAACCAAAATGAACTGCCCTTCTAATAATTTGGTGTCTTAAAAACCAATTACTACTTCATTTTTGCCATTATTATTTAAAACATTTGTTTTCAATATTTGTTCTTCTTTTAAAGCATTGTTTGATTATAGCAGTCACATACAATGTTTCATTCAACAAGGTCCTTTCAGAAGTCACAATTCAATTAAATATTTCATAGAAATAGCCGATTATTGAATGATGTACTTTTTAGTTTTATTGAAATGTAACAAGAACAAGTTATAAATACAATCACATCAAAGAACAGATTGCCACGTCTCTTATGGTTTAGCCAAACCAAATTCTCTTGGGCAGATTTTCAAAAAGGTTTGAAGTTATAACAGTTTAAAAAAACACAATTAACCTACTTCTACAAATGCTAAACATACATTTTACCATTAATTCCCAATACAAAAAAAAAACTGTTTTTTTTTTTCTTTCATAACTGGAACCCTCCCTCCTGCCCCCCATCTCTTTAAAACCATTGAGAATAAAGCACTAGCTTTAGGCCTTTATGTACAAGCAAATCCCTATGGCAGTCTATCACAAATCTGAAGGGAGAAAAACAAACATTTGACTCCTGCAGGATAATCATGATTAAAATGTCTCCCCAAATTTTTGGAAATGAGTGTCCACCTTTTAAATGTTAAAATGTAGCCTTAAAAAAAAAGTACAAACAAAAAATAAAATATAAGCACTTTACTGTCATGTTTTTAAAGCCAGAAATGTCCCAAGTAACACAAGAAAGGAAAAAGGATAATAAGTAAATAAGGAAAGGTGTTTATATTCACATATAGTGATTCTCATCTTCAGACCAATACATACTGCAGCCAATCGAAACTTGAACGGTGAAGAGTTTAAGCCAATTTATTATTGCTTTTTGTTATGTTTTTTTTTTTTTTTGAAGGATGAAGTAATTTAAGAGCCAATCAAGTTGTTGCCAATCTCCTTTTTTTCCCCCAATGCCCTCACTTTGTCTACTTCCACTGTTGCCCATAAGAATCCTGATAAAACTCCTGGTTGTCATTATTGTAACCATAGTTACCAGAATAGTCGCCACCCTGCTGGAGAGGCTGCTGAGCGATGGGTTGGGAGCCCCAATTCTGCTGGTTGTTGGTCTGGCGGCGCTTGGAATCCGGTTGGTTGTACACATCTGCCTTCCTCTTTCCCCCTACGTTCCCTCCGCGGTTCCCTCTGGCACCCCTCGCACCACGGCCCCTCTGCTGCTGGGATGGACCCCCTCTGCCACCTCTGCCCCCCCGTGGGGCTCCCATAGGGGCCCCTCGCTGGGAATAGCCGACTCTGCCACGTGGTGGGGGAGCCCCGCGGCCCCTGGGGAGAGGGGGGGCACCCCTGCCAACTCGGCTGCCTCTTCCTCGAACAGCATAGCCATCATCGTAACCATAATAGGGATCTTCATAGCCACCACGGTAGTCATGGTAATCACATCCATAGTAATCATCATAGTATTCTTCATAGTTGTAGTAATCTGGAGGGTACACATATCCACCTCTCCCTCCCCTACCTCTGCCTCTAACAGGAGGGGGCATGCGTGGCGGCGGATAATAGTAATAATCTTCATACCTGAAAAAATATATATGCAAATGTTGCGAGTGGAAACTGGAAATCATACCTCTGCACCACCACCAACTAACTGCCACCACCAAATACACTGACAAAACTCCTTGTTGATACATTCTTCATGTTGCTATTAGGTAGGGTAGAACTAGTAGATAAATGTTTTAGAAAATGTTTGAATCAGTTACACACTAAAGGCACATTTTCTGATCTGTTTAATTGGAGTTTTCCTTGAGCTGGGTGTCTGTAGCTGGGGCTTACCCTGTGTTTCTGGTAGTCTGCCTGGCAGCCTGGCGCTCCTTTCGTTTCTTATCAGGGGGTTTTGCAAGGACTATTTCAATTTCTTCTCCCTCCAGTTCTCTCCCATTCATTCCCTGCATAGCCTGGAATGGTATTTAATTATTTGAGAACAGAGCTTTAAATTGGCACAACTTTCAGCAGAATAGAAAATGACAGCAGATGTTATCTTATCAAACATTGATATTGCACTTTCCTTTTTCCTTTGTATGATTATTACTTTTAATCCCTGCCACACATAAAAAATTATATTTTACAGCACATGCTAATGCTAAAAATGGGTTACCATCTTACTATTGCAAACTGTTCAAATGCCAATACTTTACATATTTAAAAAAAGACTGATTCATGAAAGGGTTTGTACTAACCTTCACTGCAGCATTCCTGTCCTCAAAATGAACAAAAGCATAGTCTTTAAGTTTCTTCACACGCTCCAACTTCCCAAATTCAGAGAAAGTCTTCTCCAGGAGTTCCTCAGTTACAGGGGTAGCTAGATTTCTTACAAAGAGAACCTTGACCTGATAGACAAGAAGGTGATATCAGCATATCTCACACTTTTTCTGTATTTTGCATTTCTAATTGGACAACACCAATAATCAAAGGTGGACCAAATGTGAAAACACTCAACTAGAATGTAACGGAACTTGACGGCAAGAATCGCATAATAAGTAACTATCTTTAGGTCCTTATAATATGGAAATCAAAAACATGTTCAAGTCCCTGCCCTACAACGCATACCTTAGCCATAATGTCTGGATCTGGCTCCTCAACAGGGTCAGCCCACTCGACAGTGACCGGATTGCCCCAAACTTTGACCTTCCCACTCATGAGCCTGCGTCTTGCCTGGGCTGCAGATTTGTGGTCTTCGTATTCGAGGAAACAGAAGCCTCTGTTTTTCTTCTTGTCATCAGGCTGATGGTAAAGAATCACATCCACAAGACCCTCTGGAAAAAGCAGGGAGTAAAAAGGTCAAATAAAAATATTTTACCCCCCAACACAATTCCATGCACACATCAATCTCCATAATACGACAAACGTGAAAATCTACTTGAAGCGATATAAATAAACAACTTAAATAAGACCAAATGGCAATGCCTCCTAGTTGCCTAGAAGACAAGTATAAATTTCTCCAAAATAAGAGATAATGAAAAAGAAATCTGTCCTTCCTTGCATTTCTAGCTGTCCTATGAGTAGAAATATACCACAGTAAGGACAGCAGAAAGGAAGGACGCCTCTTTCTCTAACCTGTGACTTTGCTGAAATCTTCCAAGATGCTTTCCCTGGTCTTGTTCTTTGGAATTGATCCAACAAACAGCCGATTGTTTGCAACAGAGATGCAGACACCCAGGTATTTACCAGACCGGATTTCATAGTTATCACACTAAAAACAACAAGTTCAGGGGAAAAAACAAACCCCCCCAAGTTAAGAGCACAACAGCTTACAATAGTCAAGAAAAGATATCTTTTTAACCACTTTTATAAATGTTTTTTTGTTTTTAAAAACCTCTCATAGTTGTATAAAGGGGGGGGAAATGCACCTTGAAGAACCGTAAAAAAAAATTTAAAAAATTAAATGTATTGATTCTTACAAGTTTGACAGCCTCCTGTGCTGCGTCTTTGTTGCAAAATGTGATGAATGCATATCCTCTGTTCTGACCAGATAATGGATCCATCATAAGCCGCAGATCCCAGATGGAGCCCGCTTTCTCAAAGAGAGGTACCAGCTCATCCTCGTACAGATCTCGTGGAATCTTCCCAACGAATACCTGCAAACAGGAAATAAAGAATTTTTTTTTTTTTTTTTTTTTACAGAAATCTATTGTATACATATTAAAACATGTTCTGTGAAACGTAGCTGTATTCTACTCATAACAGTTTTTTTTAATTGAAAGTATTGAGGGTAGGTCTTTTTTATGCCTGCTCCCATTTATTTGGCTTTTTCTCCTACATAGACAGGACACATGCTGACTGGCCTCTCATTGTAGTAACTGCAGGTTTATTTAGAGGCTGTTAAAAGTTTTCAATTGAGATTGCTCCTTATTCCCATACCACAGCAAAGGGAAGTAAAGCATTGTGAAGCGCAGACATGCAAGTTAACAACACAGTAAGTATGTTACGGCAAATAAACATGGTAAATGCATAAAGTAAGAATGCAACAGGTAAAACCAACTATAGAAATTTGGAAAGTAAGTAACTAACCTCTGTTCCAACTCCTGGCTGTTGCCCCAAATATATCTCTTCGGGTGGTGGTCCCCCGTACTTCCGCTGTCCTGTGGTCACATCCAGGGTGTATCCTGTCCGATCCAACAGTGCCTGGAAAACATCCAATCAATTAACAAATAAACACAACAAGCAACCCATATGACACTCTCTGCACTTGCACTGTATCAATTACACTCAATATAATGATGGAACAAACAGTATTATTGTCTCGCAATTGCCTTCCAGCACATTTAATTCTATCATTAAATAAGCATGTTTAATCTATGACATGATAACCTGTACTAAACCCATGCAATATCTCCACTACTGCAACTACCTCTATTTCATTCTAGCTGAAAAATCAACATCCTGCTGTTGCTAGCAAAAAGGGATTAGTTGTTTGAGCATAATAAAGCACTACCTTTAGTTTAACTGCATTTCTGACGGCTGCTTACAATCAGGTAATTTTCCATTGTGGTAAAGAACCAGTTTCTTTACAGAAAAGGCCACAGGGGTTTTATTGCTAAGTCTCACTAATGCTTTTGAAAAAGTAAGAAGTGGTAAGAAGAACAATTTTGGTCTTTGGTCTATCTATTTCTTTCTAGATCAATGACTTGTACTGAACAATGTAAGTGTGCAATGTAAAAACAGGTGGACATGCACATTATATGACCAGATTTTGATAACTTGACATACAGATACATACTAGCGCCTCAATTATATCCGTTGTCACTAATATAGATTAAGGATTCTTTGGCAACAGCAGCTTATGGCAACTTCACACTTGTTTTTATATAAAGTATAATAAAGTGCTTTATTGAATCAGCTACAGTATAAACTCTTACCTTAATCTTTGACTCATCTGGCCCTTTTGTTGATTCCTGTACCTTATTCCCTTGTTTCTCCCGCTGTCTGTAAGTTTTCATAACACCACATAAAAATGCACTTTTATTCTGAAATACAGAAAAGAATTACGTTCAGTATCAAAAATGATACCCTTTTTGTGCAGTTATAAAACTAAAATGCTCCATAAATATTGAACACACATTTAAAAGTATGAGAACGTAAAACGCACACAATTTATTTACTATCACAAACATTAAGGTATATTAACATACTGTATATTAATTAGGTTATATATTAACAGCTCAGTGTACCAGAATATTGCTAAGAAAAAGAAAAAAATAAATAGAAAACAGAGGAAAACATACGCCCTGCCTCTCCTGGTATCAGTTCTGAAGATTACAGAGAGCAGCACATTTATCATTTTGCCTCATGCCCAAGTTTATACATTCTCTGCAATCTCACATCACATACTGCTGTACTACATGCTTTGGCCAGCTCTTTCCATTGTGCAATCATCAGCTGCAGGAATATGGTATCTCGAGGGTGTTCCACCTCACCTGTACGTGTGAAAGATCACTTTCTTTAAACTGCTGCAGCACAGACATGGCCCCTTCTTCGTTAAACTCTCTCAGAGCATCAATGGCCCTCTCATCTAGATCAGCATATGCCACCAACCCTGGGAATTACACAGCCATGGGAGTGGTATTTATTATGCAACAAGTGAAGTATGACAACAAAAAGCTGACTACACCTGCCATAGCAGAAAGTATTGCGTCAACAAGAACTGTAACACCTATAAGAATTAAAAAAGAGGAAAAGGCATTCAAAGATCAGTGGAAAGCTATGATAACGGATTGGCCAATGGTATGAGCAGCCAAACAAATGAGCTTCTAGTATCATTTTCCATTTATTTTCTATATTTAGTTCATACCACATATGTCTGAATTGTTAACAATGTAATTAATAGCCAAATAACCACACATAGCAAGACGTATCCTGTGTGCTGGTGTGAAGAACATACCTGTCTGAAAAATATCATCAAGTCTCTCTGCTACTTTCTGTGGCAATCCAGCATCTATAAGTGTCTGGTAGTGCTCTGTGTGAGTTACACTTGAGATATCCATGGGCTCTTCCTCCTCTTTAGCGTGGGTAGAATTGCCATTCACCTCAGAAGCCATTCTCCAACTAAAGCTGTGAAGAAGAAAAATAAAACAGACATGAGGCTAGTTTAACTCACTTTCGACACCTGAGGATCACTCCCCATTCTTAAACAAATGAAACCTTGTGTCAAGGATTCCACACACAAATGTATAATTAACCATGCAAAACCAACTGCTGTCTACACAAGACACTTATTAACTGTATCCAACTCACAAAGGAGACCAACTCACCCTTTGAAAAAAGTAGCATGCAGGAATTGTGTGATTAAACTCTACTACGTTAAAACAGTACACTGAGTACTACAATAAACTGTTCAAGCAACAAACAAGCAGATTTAAGATAGTGAATGAATGTCTTGGCTTATAAATTGGCTTAAAACATTTGGTTAATGGCTAAAAAGCACAGTACTAATGAGCTAAACTGATAAAGCGCAATATAAAAGGTAATCCATAGGGACAAACCCATTCCAACACGTAAATCGAGGCTGGGGGAGAATGCAAGGCTCATTTCAGTCCTGAATCCGAACTCAGCAGCAGCAAATGAGTGCAAGCCAGCTTTAAGCAAACCTAACCCTTCAGACATTTATTTAAAACACAAAATAAATTACTTGAGGACTTCTTTCGTAGCCGTGTTCATGCATACTTCCCTTTTTTAAATGAAAGTTCTGAAAACATTAATTTGCACTGTTATTCCAGCTGTTATTTTACAACTCCAGAGCATTCGTGTTCCCATGGCTGAAGATGAATACAAATGCAAGGGGTGGGGGGTGGTGGGGGGGTTAGGATGTTTTATAAATTTGCATTAGGCCTACTTAGCATCAGCATGGTAAGTTTTCATAGTAAAATGCATAATAAACCAAAAGTCAGCCTTGCAACTACATTTCAAATTATTTTTTTACTTATATCTTCCTTCCCTAAAATAGTCCCCCATACAAGCCCCAGATCCCAGATAGATGACTGAGGAGTTTCATGAAACACTCCTTGTAAAGCACACCCCTTGTAGAACTAGGAATAATAGTAGGATTAATAACACCTTACAATGCACAGCTATCAACTGCACCAAAACTATACACTTGTTATAAAGTCAGACAATCCCAATATAAAATCTTTGATTTTAGATGTATTTTAAAAATAAAGAAAGGCTTGACTGTGTTTATTAATTATGTATCTAGTCAGTGATCTGCAAGTCACTGATGAGTAATTCAAATCTGACTAGTTAGTCGTGTTTTAATATTCATTCATAAGCCACTCAACTCTAATGGTTTGCAATTAATGCAAACATGCCTAATAGGTAGAACATTTAAAACAAGGTGTTACCTACGTATTTCATAATTGCACTGAATTACTTAAAAATGTATTTTTATTACTCCTCAAGGGGAGAGCTGTACTGTAACTGGCACGTTTAAGGCTGTGACAATGGTATTCTAAAATAGGATTGTGCTATATCTAACAGAAATCGAGTATCATTAATAACTGTGCTATTGGAATACTATTCATTTTGAATGAACGCTTACGGACCTATTTTTAATTGTTTTTGGTTTGCATGCTTAAATTCGTACTATATAAAAAAAAAACCTATTTAAGTGCAGCCTGTTAATATTGGTTCAGATCAGCCGGTATCATTATTGTGCGCTTAATAAACAGATTCATATATGGTAGAGGTGTAATAATTGGTTGCTATCAATGAATATTTATACTTCAGTTTACATGATATATAGCAGGCATAGGCAGCTCTGGTTTGAGAGGCCCATTCCAAACCTGGCTAACATGTATAATGAAGCCATTTACTGCTTTTGGACCTGGATGGAGGGCGATTTGGTTCCAATAACTAATAAGGAACATGACTGAAACAAAAACTTGGGTCAGTAATGTACAGAGCTGCTCACTCCTTATATAGCATTGTGGTTGAGTTGCGTATGGGGGCATGCAATCTTGTAAACTAGTAAATTACACTTACAGTATAAAAGTTTTATGTTTTGAGAAAATTGTGTTTCATGCCCAGAACATCTCTTTACTGTTTTTACAGAAAGCAGTAACTGTTGAGAACTTAACAATGACCTTTAATCCATCAAAACATTAATACATTTTGATTTTGATTTTGAATAGGGCCTTTTAAATCTGGAATGGACCAAACTGCTGTACAATGGGAGTCTTTTGTTCACCACTTTCTAACAGGGTTCAAAGCCATATTAATCACAAGTTCACAAACCCGAGTTTAATTTAAATTAATTTAGGATTAGTGTAATCCTGGTCTTCTATTTGGTCATACTTTAAAAATAAAGTGTGTGTGTGTGTGTGTGTGTGTGTGTGTGTGTGTGTGTCACATTCTGAGCTAAAACACCATGTCTGAATAACAAATCCCAAAACATGAAACATCAATGTATAATGATGTTTTCTGTGTTCATGCAAATAATAACCTTTCACATGTTATTAGTTTAAAGATATCTGAAATATTAACTTAACAGTGTTCTGGTTTACACTTTACTAAATAAGATGGCATGCTAAACTATTTATCACACTTTACTGGCCACATACAACTCATTCCACCTCCAGCAGTTTGATCAAAGGAAAACATGTGCATCCTTCTAGGATAGGTATACAGTTACTATTAGACACAAATGTGAAGAAAGAGGCAGAAAAGAACCACAATCCTACACATTTAAGACAACAGATGTAGCACAAAAAAAGTATTCAAGCAGAATAAAAACTTACATTATATGTGAATGGAGTGCAGTAGAGTGAGTCACCAAAAATTCAAAACCTTGTGGCTGTACAAAGGTGTGTTTTCAACACTGTATCATATAACAGTATCTTCAGTATTAACTACCGGACCTGTACAACAGTCGTTGGATAGAAAACTAGAATTTGCTAACAAAGGAAATAGTGTCCTGTGTTGTATACTGTTGAAGCAAGGGCATGCTTATGAGTAAACAAGACTAACAGAGTGCATCAGAAGTTTATTAAAAGTGGAGTACAAACTCGTATGTATTAGTGTTTAATTAAAGGATAACACAGCTTTTTACTTTATTAAATCGCTGTATGTACAGATAGAGATGGTAGTCTTTTTACCTACACCTAGCTTAATTATAATAAGGAGAACAATGTGTTCTGTTTTGTAATTCGATGTCTTACGAATTAAAAGCAGTGCTAAAATAATTTAGGATTGCAGTCAGTTACCGAATGGGTTATTTATTTGACAAATTTGATTATTTAATCCATCCCACGTTTTTAGTTTTACGTACAAAAAACATGCATTGTAGGATTGACAGCAGTTTAAAAATGCATAACAATGCTAAATAGATCAGGTCTGAGACAACGTTGCACAGCAAGCATTATTATGCTTAGTTCATGCAACATTATGTTGGACATGACCCGTCTATTCTTCCGCGTGTGCCATTTAAAAATATAAGGATCGAGACTAGGAAATTGCACAAAATGCAAAGCAACCGGCACAAATACACACAGATGCGAAATAAAA